>NC_055973.1:34507515-34572515 GCF_018492685.1 Alosa sapidissima | reverse complement strand
TTAAAATGAGATGAAATTACCCAAGATACCATGTGAGCTGAGCGAGCCGGCCACATTTTTCAACCAAGATGGCTGACACCGCTGGAAAGGAACAATTGCTAAGCATATTAAAATTTCGAAATATGTTGGAATATGTTTAATGCACATCCAAAGGACTGTCGAATTTTAAACACTAATGTTAGAAAATATCTCACAAAGCTATCTGACGATGTTCATGATATCTGCCAAGTGCTTTGAGAGAGTCTGCATCAAATAACGTTATATATCTGATCTGGGTAGTTTTGTGAATATTTAGGATGTGTGTTTCAGCGTTCACATGAACACAAATATCTCTGTTGATCAACCAGACGCAGATAAACCAACACAGCCCACATAACAGTCAACACGACCGCTGGAACCAGCATGTTCCTGAATAAAAAATAGTAGTAGGCTATTACCGGTAGACACATCGACGCTACGCGTGACGTAGGTGAGCATGTTCGCTACGCTAATTTGCATAGAGTGGTGTCCCAATTCATAGGGAAATATCTTTACTCCCACTTCCCTTATCGAGGGGACTTTACTGTCGAGGGCACTCAAAACCAAGTGGAAGTTTTAAGGGGGAGAAATGGGACGGGCCCATAGTCTCAGAGGCAGAATCTCAGTCTCAGAGAGTCACTATGTTAAACAATTGGCCAATCAGCATCTGAGTCAGAGGGGCAGTGTTAGCCTGGAAGTACCCACACGAACCTTTGGCAGCCCTTGCTCTGCAGGTCTGTCTGGTCAAGAGGCCATTGAAGTCCGTTTCCAATGTTCCTAAAACATGGGCACGCAAATACAATCGCTAATCCGGCAGGGACGTGTATTTCTTTGGAATTGAGGAAACAGCTGCATTTAAAGCCTTTGTTTACGAGATTGCTACACTTCTGAAACAATTTGGTTTTACTGCACCAATTGAAGTTTAATTTCATGGCTAGTTACACCCTTGCTGAAAGTCTTAAATCAATGAACCTTTTCCAGACCCACACTCAATTACAATTGAGAAAGTCTGCGTACTAACCAGGCTAGCATAGTGTTAAAGGTGTTAAAGGATCAGCCAATGCGTGCTAACCAGGCTATCATAGTGTTAAAGGATCAGCTAATGCGTGCTAACCAGGCTAGCATAGTGTTAAAGGATCAGCTAACCAGGCTAGCATAGTGTTAAAGGATCAGCCGTGCTAACCAGGCTATCATAGTGTTAAAGGATCAGCTAACCAGGCTAGCATAGTGTTAAAGGTGTTAAAGGATCAGCCAATGCGTGCTAACCAGGCTATCATAGTGGGATCAGCCAATGCGTGCTAACCAGGCTATCATAGTGTTAAAGGATCAGCCGTGCTAACCAGGCTAGCATAGTGTTAAAGGATCAGCCAATGCGTGCTAACCAGGCTAGCATAGTGTTAAAGGATCAGCTAACCAGGCTAGCATAGTATTAAAGGATCAGTCATGCTAACCAGGCTAGCATAGTGTTAAAGGATCAGCCAATCAGAGTCCCAGAGGAAGAGAGTCTAACTGCTAGTTAGTTATCTTCTGTGTGTAATGTGTCAAAAATAATGGGAGAGCTAGCTACAGTGGTTTGAACAATTGTGACTACCTATTAGTGTCATTAGCTGAAAACATGGGGTGCTGTGGCCATGGAACTAAAAAGCTCATTGAGAACTAATTTGCCCAACAGAGTACCGAAGTGTGACATTCCGTTTCCATGACCGTAGTTTCACTGGATCTAAACAAACTTTAGTGGCATCGTTATCATCCATGCTAGTTAGTGGCATTGTTATCATCCATGCTAGTTTCCACTTCATTTGCCCAAAATTGAGAGCTGAATCTGGTGGTTTTCTGAGGCTAGCTTTACACGACAATGATCTGAACACAATCCGCAAAAGTGGCGTTGCGTTCCCACTTTTTATTTCGCGTTTAGACGAGCGTCTTTGGGTGGAAATCTGCATGCACACGGTGACGCAAAAGTGTGTGAAATAGTATGCATGCCAGGTGGCTAGGTGGTACTGTGAAGCACTGCCATACAACAACACCAAGAGCGCGCGCATGCGTACTTCTCTCCGTAGTAGTGCTTCACATCCTAGAGTTCTGTTTTCCCAAGGCGCCTGCCTGTATGTGAACTAGACGTGAACGGTAATGTGTTTCTTTTTAATAAACTGCCTGTACACTTACAAGGTTCTCAATGCTTCGGTTTACATGTAGAGACACTCATTATGCTACTGAAAGGACTCCTGAATAGCTATCATAAGCAGCTAAGGCCATTTGAATGTCCGACTGATGGAAATAATCCGATGTTTGTTGTTGTTTGGCTGTACTGCACATGGATGTGATGTCAACGTGTATGCGAGGATAGCCATAGTCAAAGATTCCGTCAGGTGTAGTAATAGGAAAAAGAAGCCAAGTGGATATATCATGTATTATCATCACTGGTAGCTGAAGTGAAGTTTTTTGCCTCAAAAGTAAAGCCAAGACACGTCTGTGAAGTTAAGGATTTTAACCGCAGGCTGTGAAGTTAAATACAGGTCTCTTTTACGGAGGAAACCCATGCTAAAATAAAAGTCTGTAGTCACGGAAATGTGGTAAAATTATTTAAATAGATTAAGAAAAAGCCTTCGTTATGGTCACCACTATGGTTGAATTGATTTGTTCAGATTCACTGAAATTGCTGCCTTGGCAACGCTACATCATGGCTTCGGTACTTTATTGAACACTAGTGCTAATACAGACCAGTGGAGCGCTACACACGGGTAAGCTGCTAAGTGGTTAGCTTTGCATCGATGTTTAAACTGTAACATTTGTCTCCTCTATAAGTCATATGAGTATACTTGTGGATGATATAAACTATGTTCTCTATTTTCTGTTAAAAATGAATTGGGACATTTCCTTGCAATTTTTCCCCATTCCCCCGCACTGGTGTAATTTTGTTGACCAAACCGGGAATAAACATTATCTTGGCTTCCCTTAGAAAAAGCCTAATGACGTCTAATGTCACCAGTGGTTGTTTCTAAAGATACTCTTCACAGATGAGAGCCACATGTATCATTTCTGAAACATAAATGCTGCAGATGATATTAAAAAAGCAAACGGAATACATCTTGCTATCAGAGCAGAATTACTCACTGGCTCAGAAGTACAAGGTAGAATTATGCTTCATATGATTGCCTAAGTCACAAATTCAGTGACAGACCAAAAAATTAATTTGTTGATTAAACTGTCCGTTTAGCACCCAATTAAAAAAGCAATTGTGCACGGCCCCTCCCCTTGACATCACTGCACCTAGCGCAGATCTCACAGCCGATGAATCCCAGAGAGTCTGAATTAGTGAATTCCAGAGAGTCTGACTTAGTGAATCCGAATTAGTGAATCCCAGAGAGTCTGAATTAGTGAATCCCAGAGTCTTAATTAGTGAATACCAAAGTCTTAATTGGTGTATCCCAGAGTCACAGCGCTTTCAATCCCAGTGAGTCTTAATTAGCGAATCACAATCACAGCTCTTTCAATCCCAAAGAGTTTTAATTAGGGAATCCCACAGTCACAGTGTCCGAGTGTCCGAGTGTAATCTAAGAGCCATGGTGGCCGAAGGTCAGAGTTACAATCTTAATGAGCGAAACATAATCTAATAGAGTCATCGTGTCTGATTATCAGAATATGGAGTCACAGTGAGTCACAGAGTCAGAGAATCAGTAAATCGGAGTGTCAGTGAGTCACAGAGTCAGTAAGTCGGAGTGTCAGTGAGTCTGGTGGAGCTGACAGCACAGACGCAGCGATCAGCAGTCATCAGACACACTCTCACTGCCTTGAGTGCAGCAGAACTGATCTGGTACTCAGTGGGCAGTTGCTGTTCTTTGCTGCCCTGAGCAAACATCGGAGACAATCCATCAGAGCAGGCTCCATTAGTCCTCTGAGGTCCCAGATCACAGCCACCATTGTTTTTCTCATCAGATCACAGCCACCGTTGTTTTTTTTTCATCAGATGGAGCCACCGTTGCTTTTCTCATCCATTGGGCCAAGCGGGTGCCATTGTTTTTCTCATCAGATGGAGCCACCGTTGCTTTTCTCATCCAATGGGCCAAGCGGGTGCCTGTCCTCTCAGAACATCCTCTGTGTGTTAAAGATCCGCAGCTTGGTCATGAAGTTGAAGTAGATGTAGGCCAGGCCTGTCCTCTCAGAACATCCTCTGTGTGTTGAAGATGCGCAGCTTGGTCATGAAGTTGAAGTAGATGTAGGCCAGGCAGACCAGCAGGTTCTTAAACAGGTAGAGTAGCGGCGAGATGCGTCCGAAGGCACCCAGCAGCGCCCCCCTCAGGAACAGGAAGGGCATGTCCTGCAGCAGCACACCCAGAGGGGCCAGCAGAGGGCAGCAGGGGGCTAGGATGAGCCGCAGGCAGGACAGGAAGCCGCAGATGTAGAGTGGGAAGACCCAGCGGGAGAAGCAGACGTCCGGCCGCCCGCCTGCTCGCAGCAGCTCCGCAGTGTCCAGCCAGAACAGGAAGGCGTGGCCAAACTCGTCCGCCCGAGCGTCGCTCGCCAGCAGTAACCGCAGGGGCCCAGAGTACGGCGGTGGGAATCGCATCGCCGTGACGACCGAGGACGTGGGGCTTGGGTGTGGGCTTCCCACGGGCACCGGGCCGAAGGGGCGTGTCCTCGGGTCTGTCCCGCCCACAGGCATGCCTGCGACCGTCCCATTGGCCTCCCCTGGTCGTAAAGGTCGCGCCCCGTTCTGCTCGGCCCCGCCCACAGGAAGCGTTGCTGCGGCAGCTGTGCCCGTTGCCGTGGCGTTGACAGGCGTCACTGGCTCCAAGTGAGTCAGAGTGGGGATGTCCGAGTCTCGATCCAGCTCACTGGCTGTAAACAGAAATACACACATTCACACACACACCAAGATATACTCACACACACACACACACACATAGTCCAGGGCCACTAATTTGATGATGTAGCGCACACTATGTTTGACTACCATGCTGAGTAAACCATGCGGTGATAACAGGCAGTGGTACCAATATTTACTCATCTGTTGACTCTTGGCAGAGTACAATGAGTCAGCTGAGGCATTTGTAGCATTTCTTAACATCTAGAGGAACATGGCAGAGGTTGGCTTTAAGTTCATGAGTTCAGGAATTCATGTACCTAGAATTTCCTCTTCTGTAAATTAGCTAACTGATTTTGCCCTGAAATCAAATTAGTATTTAGTTCATGCATCTACATCTACTATCATATATACTGTCATATATTTATAATAATTCCTATAATAATAATATTTAAATATAATAATCCCACTTACTATAAACTCTTACAATTTACAATATCATATGAAACATATAAAACATCATATGTTTTTCTTAGAGACATTTACAATCCTTCACATTTGAGATTAACTAGAGATATATATTTCTTGTGTTCTTTTTTTCTTTCTTTTTGATATGTGTGTGTGTGTGTGTGTGCATGTATGTGGTGTGTGTGTGTGTGTGTGTGTGTGTGTGTGTGTGCATGTATGTTGTGTGTGTGTGTGTGTGCATGTATGTGGTGTGTGTGTGTATGTTGTGTGTGTGTGTGTGCATGTATGTGGTGTGTATGTGTGTGTGCATGTATGTGGTGTGTGTGTGTGTGTGTGTGTACCTTGTCCAGTAAGTCTGCAGTGGCGAATCCTCTCCACAATGTCAATGCATATGAGTGAGAAGAGAACCAAAGACACGGGAAGCTCATCAAACGTGTCATAATACATGTTGTTAACCACCTGCACCTGAGAGAGAGGGAGAGAGAGAGAGAGGGAGAGAGTGAGACAGAGAGAGGGAGAGAGTGAGTGAGAGAGATAGAGAGAGAGAGAAAGAGAGACAGATAGAGAGAGTGAAATAGATAGAGAGAGAGGGGGAGAGAGGGAAGCTCATTAAACGTATCATAATACATGTTGTTAACCACCTGCACCTGAGAGAGAGGGAGAGAGAGAGAGAGAGAGACAAGCTTAACACCCATTTAGTCCTCAAACCATGGAATTGTGATGTGACGGATACAAAGCCAACACCGTACCAGCATACATAAATACATTAATACATAAATACATTCATACATAAATACCAACATACATAAATACATTCATACATAAATACCAACATACATAAACATTTATACATAAATACATTAATACATAAATACCAACATACATAAATACCAACATACATAAATACATTCATACATAAATACCAACATACATAAACATTCATACATAAATACCAACATGCATAAACACATTCATACATGAGATACATTCATACATAAATACATTCATACATAAATACCAACATCCATAAACATTCATACATAAATACATTCATACATAAATACCAACATCCATAAATACATTCATACATAAATACCAACATATAAATACATTCACACATAAATACCAACATACATAAATACATTAATACATAAATAAAAACATACATCAATACATAAATACATAAATAACTCCAAAAGAAGCAGCCCAGACCCTACAATTGGGCAAAATAGCTGTGAAGCTGATTCACACACAATTATTTTTCTTTCCCCCAAAAACTATATTTGGTAACTTCTGTAGACGTCCAAAATGGGGTGGGATGATTGCATTGGGAGCACTGGGGTGTCAGGTGGGACTGTAAAAAAAGGTAACATTTTGGCCCAAATTTTAAGAAAATTTTCAGAAATTTCAGAATCTCTTTAAGAGATTTAACATGTGTGTATGTATAGAATAGAGATTTAACATGTGTATATAGAATAGAGATTAGAGATTGAACATGTGTGTATGTATAGAATAGAGATTAGAGATTTAACATGTGTGTATGTATAGAATAGAGATTTAACATGTGTGTATGTATAGAATAGAGATTTAACATGTGTGTATGTATAGAATAGAGATTAGAGATTTAACATGTGTGTATGTATAGAATAGAGATTAGAGATTTAACATGTGTGTATGTATAGAATAGAGATTTAACATGTGTGTATGTATAGAATAGAGATTAGAGATTTAACATATGTGTATGTATAGAATAGAGATTTAACATGTGTGTATGTATAGAATAGAGATTAGAGATTTAACATGTGTGTATGTATAGAATAGAGATTAGAGATTTAACATGTGTGTATGTATAGAATAGAGATTTAACATGTGTGTATGTATAGAATAGAGATTAGAGATTTAACATGTGTGTATGTATAGAATAGGATGAAAGTGTTTGTTGACTAGATGTTGGGTGGATGAAAGTGTTTACTGACTAGATGTTGGGTGGATGAAAGTGTTTACTGACTAGATGTTGGATGGATGAAAGTGTTTGTTGACTAGGTGTTGGGTGGATGAAAGTGTTTTTTGACTAGATGTTACTGTAAATCCTCAATTTATGGCCAGGATTCTATTTATAGCCGGGCCTCGGATAATAGCTGGGTCGATTTGGACAAATAAAGGCTAGAAGACATTGTTTCGATTTAACTCAATGAAAGAAAATAGCTCTTCTTATATTTTATATTGTTGGTTAGTTTAATAGGCCACCGGCCTCAAAGTTGCAAGCCTACTGAATGAAAACTCTCCAACACTCGCTCTCGCTCTCAAGCTACCAGTCTCTTGCTGCCCCTTCTGAGCTTGCCAGAGGCTGAAGCAGTTACGAGGTCTACAACATTTAAACACAATTGTTGCCGCGAGGCATTCAAGCCTACGGATTTAATAAAAAAGTAGGCCTAAATCTTACATCATTAAAAAATAACTACATTTAGGCTACTTGGCTACGCAATAAGATTTCCATTAAAGCAGGGAGTGTGTGTGTGAGGTGGGAGTGTGGGGGGTAAGTGTGTGTGGGGGGGTAAGTGTGTGTGTGTGTGGGGGGGGGGGGGTTGGTGGGAGTGTGTGTGTGTGTGTGGGGGGGGGGTAAGTGTGTGTGTGGGGGGGTAAGTGTGTGTGTGTGTGGGGGGGGGGGGGGGGGGTAGGTGGGAGTGTGTGGGGGGGTAAGTGTGTGTGTGTGTGTGGGGGGGGGGGGGGGTAAGTGTGTGTGTGTGTGGGTAGGTGGGAGTGTGTGTGGGGGGGGGGTAGGTGGGAGTATGGGGGGGGGGGGGGTAAGTGTGTGTGTGTGGGTAGGTGGGAGTGTGTGGGGGGGTAGATTGCAGTTATGTCAACGCTACAGCTCTCTTCCTGTCAAGAGGAATAGCAGGACGTGTGTGTGTGTGTGTGTGTATGTGAGTGTGCCTATGTGAGTGAGTGTGTGTGTGCGTATGTGAGTGTGTGTGCGTATGTGTGTGCGTGTATGTGGCTGATTCAGCTGGTTATGTGTCATCAGCAGGAGATTAATGGCTTTTTCTCAAAGTGCTGAAATCAGGACACACTCAGGAAACACACACACACACACAGAGTGTAGAGAGAGAGAAAGAGAGAGAGAGAAATGGCTAAATCGTTGAAATCATGTGTTCATGTGTGTTTGTTCTTATGCTAACTAAGCTTGAGAAGGCACCAGGAAGTTGGATAAAATGCTCTCCCGGTGGAGCTTGGTCTGGTGTCAACATACAAATGTTAAATCTCTATTCTATACATACACACACGTTAAATCTCTATTCTATACATACACACACGCAAAGTAGCTAGCCTACGTCCAGCTGTCCCGAGAGATCCCCTCGACCAGACAGTGAAGTGCTGCACCGCTCACGGATGGATGGAAGGATGTCCGATGCCCAGCTAGGGCAAAAGCTAGCCATAGCAAGCTCTCAATGGACAAATGTCAACGACATCAGCTGACTTAGAAGCAGTAAAAAGGACTAAGGACGTAACTGCTTCAGCCTCTGGCAAGCTTAGAAGGGGCAGCAAGAGACTGGTAGCTTGAGAGCGAGAGTGAGTGTTGGAGAGTTTTCATTCAGTAGGCTTGCAACTTTGAGGCCGGTGGCCTATTAAACTAACCAACAATATAAAATATAAGAACAGCTATTTTCTTTCATTGAGCTAAATCGAAACAATGTCTTCTAGCCTTTATTTGTCCAAATCGACCCAGCTATTATCCGAGGCCCGGCTATAAATAGAATCCTGGACTTACAGCAACACCTACTCAACAAACACTTTCATCCACCCAACATCTAGGGCCCGTCCACATGGAGACGCTTTTTAGGTTAAACGCAGAGGTTTTGCTTCGTCTTGGCCGAGCGTCCAAACGAATCCTGTAAATGCACTGCCCGAAACCGCACTTTTCTGAAACCTGGTCCCAGAGTGGAGAAATCTGAAACCGTAGCCCGTTTGAATTCGTTTAGACAGCGAAACCGCACATCCTGCTTGCGAATCGATGATGTCATCACCACACCTCAGCTGCCCTGGACTTGCACTTATAGTATTGCCTAACAATACTAGTTTTCATACATGACATTACCTACGATTACACTCCGTAAGATAAATATCACAACTGGTGCTGCGCAGCGCCAATAGCTTATGACTTGGTGGACTGAACACTGTTTTTTTCCCGGTGTTTTTTAATGCATTCTAGCTACTGTCAGTGACGCGAGAGAACTTAAGTTATTAGGAAAGTGCGGTGTAAGTTTAGGCTACATTCATTTGTGCGTAGTGCCAGTGTCATTCATTTATTTTACATGTCTTACAACATATATACATGCATTCACAGTCGAGTGAAATCAGATATAAGCATACAAAGACGCTTAGAACTCACGTTAAGCCGATGGTAGCACACTGAATGCAAATGCACGATTTGATTTGATGCAGGCAAACGTATTGACTGTTACTAACGAAGGTTTTATAGCAATATTATAAATGTGGCGACAGAATAGCCTAGAACGTGGGTAAGCCTTGCGTTTAGTAGCCTAATTGCGGTGATGGCCAAAACTAATGTGAATCACGGACTATCCTACAACCAAAGAAAGTAAAGGTGATTAGTAGGCCTACCTGCGTTAGCCAAATAAAGGACGGGACTGCACCCTTCACAAACCGTAAAATAAAGTTTATTAGTTTTACAGTTGACTACAGTTGACAGTTCACCATCAGTCCACACAAACAATTCTGGTTTCCTTGCACTAGCCATTTTGTCATAGCATATTCTGTCTGTTTGTAAAGCACAAACTTTGGTCAATTTCTGTAAAGAAACAGTGCCACCTATAGGCCTGGGGTATGAGGTAACGTGTTGAGTCGTGTTGAGATAGATCCGTTTGGACGCAAATATTCTTGATGCGGTTTCAGGGAAGACGGAGGAAAAAAAGATCGGTTTCGTACGTGTGGACTAGCCCCTAGTCAACAAACACTTTCATCCACCCAACACCTACTCAACAAACACGTTCATCCACCCAACACCTACTCAACAAACACTTTCATCCACCCAACACCTACTCAGTAAACACTTTCATCCACCCAACATCTAGTCAACAAACACTTTCATCCACCCAACATCTAGTCAACAAACACTTTCATCCACCCAACATCTAGTCAGTAAACACTTTCATCCACCCAACATCTATTCAGCAAACACTTTCATTTCAGAGGTTGCTAGGTTACGGGGACGCTGGCGAGACACGCCGCTCCGTCTGGCATCATGTTTTTGTTTGTTTTTATGTAATGTTCGTAATTTTATGTAATGTCATTGTTTATTTTTTGTATTGGTTTGTCTAGTTAAATGTTTTCCCTATTTATTTACGCTATTTTTAAGAGTTTTCGTGTTATTCTTAGTCCTTTTTACTGCTTCTAAGTCAGCTGATGTCGTTGACATTTGTCCATTGGGAGCTTGCTATGGCTAGCTTTTGCCCTAGCTGGGCATCGGACATCCTTCCATCCATCCGTGAGCGGTGCAGCCCTTCACTGTCTGGTCGAGGGGATCTCTCGGGACAGCTGGACCTAGGCTAGCTACTCTGCGAAAGCTGTTGCTGACCTGCGAGCTGCCTTGCCAACTACAGACTAACGTTAACGGTAAAGAGCTGCAATTTCACGGAGCAACAAACGGTCGCTGTTTAAGTCCACCGAATTGCGGATCTACACGATCGCCCAGTAGCCTACTTTGGACTGTGCTTCCAGTCATCTCCAGACTGCGGTCTACAAGGCCTAGCTTCTAACGTTAACATTATATCCAGACTGCCAGTGAATTCACCGGGTTGGTCAGTTGCTAAAGAACTTTGTTGGCATTGCATCGGTTGTGAATACACAGCTCTGTGCGCAGTTTTCACGGATCATCATTGGACATTTTCAGCTGGTTTGGAAATTGGACTAATTTTAACATCACTTTTCCCCCTTTTTAAATATATTTTCTTTTTTTATTTTGTTTATTTGTTTTGTTGTCTGTCTTGCATGTCTTGGTGTCACGGGTACGTTGGCGACTATGCCGCTCCGTCCGGCTTTTTTTTTGTATTTGTTATTTTTTAAATGTATGTGTCATGTCTTGATGTCATGGGTATGCTGATGACTACGCTGCTCCATCCGGCATCTTTTGTCTTGTTGTTATGTGTCTTGTTTGTGGAGCACTTTGGATTGCACTATGTGCATGTTAAATGCGCTTTAAAAATAAATCTGACTTGACTTTCATTTTTCATTTCATATTTATTATACAGGAAAGTATTAAAAGTAACAAAGTTACAGTTTAAAACGGGCCTGACTCAGTAAAAAAACTGATTTCCAGCAGGTTCCTGTTCTGCAGCACATATAACAAGTAACAGGGACAGGGCACATCACACATCATGTTTACATACAACACAAAGCAAACATATAGACATCAGACTTAGCACAGACAGTGATAGATAGAGGTCAGTGTTTGCAAGTGTATGTATTGAGGAGTAACAGTTTATAGTTTTTTTTTCATTGTGTGCTGGATTGTAATTCTCTGATGTGTTGAGGAATGCCACTCCAAACTCTAGGAGCCGTATGTATGAAGGACCTCTGGCCAAAGCCATTGTTGTATGAGGGCACTGGGTGGAGGGCCGTGGAGACTGACCTAGTTACACACACTTGAGGCATTTTATGTGTTGATAAGAGAGTAATGAGTGTTTGTGAAGTGCTGTGTTGGAGTTGAAAATAAAAAGAAATAGCATGACTGTAGATAAAATTTTGAAAGGTCAGAGCATGTGATTGAGTGAGCGCAGTGCAGTGGTGTGTCCATTTGGGAAGATTCCATACAAATTTTTCTTAGGGTAACACTTGGGTTATAGGGTAAAAACTACCTATCGCCGGCCCCAACGATAACGGTGATAAGCCATATCTCAGGATAGGAATGTCCTAGAGACCCCAGACCAAGTGTCCTGGATGCCTTTCTTCAAGACAAATCGATAGAGCCCAACTGTCCAACTGTGGATTTTCAAAGCTCGGTAATATAACCGTGCGATGGGTTCAGTAACTTCCTTTGTGGTGAGGGACCATATTGGTAGACAGTATGAGATGGTTGAGAATATAATCGCTTGCAGATAGGTTTTGGAGACAGTAGAGGATAGGTATGATCTGATCTTGTTGTATACATATAGTTTCTGATTTAACTTTTTAGCTAGCTTGGAACCGTGTTCACGGTGTGAGTCAAGTAGTCCCAAAACTCCCAAACTCCCAAATACTTATATGATTTGGTGATGACAAGAGTTTGATTTGAAAAGATTACAGAACTGGTGATGGACAGATGCTTTCTGGGTGAGTGGAAATACATGCATTCAGTTTTTTAACATTGATTGTTAAGTGATTGTCATTCAACCACTTATGTAAAAATTGAAGGCAGATGACAGTTTGGAGTTTATCATATCAGATAGAAAGAGCACAGTGTCATCAGCATACATTAGGCATTTAGAGTATTTACACAAAGCTGGGAGATCATTAATATAAAGAAGAAATAGTAAAGGCCCCAGAATGCTTCCCTGTGGGACACCCATACCACATCCCAAGGGCTGAGATATTGCATGGTCAATTTTGACAACTTGTGATCTATCAGTTAAATAAGAAGAGATCATGTCTAATACTGAGGGCGATAGGTTAAAAGAGTGAAGTTTGGATAATTAAATCAGGTGTCTAATACTGAGGGCGATAGGTTAAAAGAGTGAAGTTTGGATAATTAAATCAGGGGGTCTACTGTGTCGAATGCTTTACGGAAATTGCTCCAGTAATGTGTCTTCTATTGAGAAAGTTACACATTTCCTCAGTGAAAAGTAGTAAAGCAGACATGGTGGACCGTTATGCACAGAAACCATGCTGGCAGTCACTGAGCCTGTTACTGTTTTCTAGATAGCGGCTTAATTGATTGTGCAACGTCTATATGTGTGTATATATGTGTGTGTGTGTGTGTGTAACGGGTTTGACAGATTACCTCTGAGCTGGCGATAAGGAAGGCAAAGCAGGGAAGAGTGGACAAGATCACATAGGCCAACGCCACGGGTCTCCTGAGAGAGAGAAATCATATCATTTGATGTCTAAACTGTGAGAGTGAGAGAAATCATATCATTTGATGTCTAAACTGTGAGAGTGAGAGAAATCATATCATTTGATGTCTAAACTGTGAGAGTGAGAGAAATCATATCATTTGATGTCTAAACTGTGAAAGAGAGAAATCATATCATTTGATGTCTAAACTGTGAGAGTGAGAGAAATCATATCATTTGATGTCTAAACTGTGAGAGTGAGAGAAATCATATCATTTGATGTCTAAACTGTGAAAGAGAGAAATCATATCATTTGATGTCTAAACTTATATACTCCTGTGAGAGAGAGAAATCATATCATTTTTTGTATAAACTTATATACTCCTGTGAGAGAGAGAAATCATATCATTTGATGTCTAAACTTATATTCTCCTGTGAGAGAGAGAAATCATATAATTTGATGTCTAAACTGTGAGAGAGAGAAATCATATCATTTGATGTCTAAACTTATATAATGGACTCTTTGGCAAGAGTGATGGGACATTAAAGGGTTAGCTCATGATCCTGTGGAGATGAGGAAGATGTGTTATTTACGTACGAGTGATGATGAGGAAGATGTGTTATTTACGTACGAGTGATGGGACATTAAAGGGTTAGCTCATGATCCTGTGGAGATGAGGAAGATGTGTTATTTACGTATGAGTGATGATGAGGAAGATGGCAATGGACTTTTATGCTGATCTGTATGGGACTTCTAAGTGTGATCCTGCATACTTAGGACAACTGCTGGAAGGCCTTCCAATGCAATACATCATCTTACAGGAAGTGTCTGAGGTTGTCCAGCAGCTTTCCAAGGGGCGTTCAACTGGAATTGATGGCTTGCCTGCGGCATTTGTTCGATGTTTTGAGGACCCTTAGGCAAGGACTATATTGAGATGCTGCAAGAGGTTCTCAGGAGGAGCGAGCTGCCGGTTAGCTGCAGGAGAACAGTATTAGGTCTGCTCCCTAAAAAATTGGAGACCCTTATCTTTAATGGGGTCGATTTACTGTCCAAATATTGTCCAAAGTCTTAGCCAACACACTCAAAAGATATGTGGATGTTTTAATCGTAAAGGACCAGACATATTGTATCCCAGGTAGGACTAGATCATGGCCAATTAGCTTTTAATGAGAGACATTATAGTGTCAATGGGAAATAATCTTGATCTTGCTTTTGTGTCTATTGATCACGAAAAAGCATTTGATTGGTTGGGGCATGAGTACCTCTTTAATGTCCTGTAGGCCTTTCGGTTTGGAGAAAGATTTGTTTCCTTTCTAAGGTTACTGTACAGAGGGGCATCAGTTATAGATAGATAGATATATAGATACTTTATTGATCCCCAAGGGGAAATTCAGGGGGTCTCAGTAGCATACAGACATCACACACAACATGCACTTACAGCAGAAATGGTAAATATAAGTATAAGTATAAACATATAACCAAACTCCACTGTACAATAGAGACAGTAGGAGATAAGAAAAACTAACAAAACTAAATACTAAATATACTATATAAATTAAATGTAAAAAATCCAGTGTGCTTGAGGGTGATCAAGCATGAGACGCTTGTAGTGACAGGGCCTGTAGTTCTGTGTGCATGGTGAGGTGCTCAAGAGAGTGAGTGTCATGGTGAAGGTGCAAAAAGTAGTCCAACATTAGTCCAACAGTGCAATAATAAGGTCTAGAGACCAGCATAAATAATATGGACAAATAGGAGAGTAAAGTATAATGTAGACAAGGTAATATAAAAAACTATAAAAAACTATGTCAGTGCAAGAACAGGTTGAGGTAATAGGGTTACAGCCCTTCAGTATTGTAGCAGAAGCCATTGATGTGTGCTAATATAGCATGAAAAACAGTGTAGCAGGAGTAGTAAAAACATTAGGCTGTGGACATTAGTAAAACAGTAGTAAAACAGTAGAAAGGCAGTAGTGGGCAGTCAGTACTCAAACATGGAGAGGGTGGAGAGGCAGACAGACTAAGCAGAGAAGTCTATCTCTCCTCTTCCCTTTAGTGAAGCATTGAACTTCCTTCTTCTTTGTGCTTCCTCCCCAGCATACCACTGCATAGAAGAGGACGCTGGCCACAACAGACTGGTAGAACATCCTGAGGAGCTTGCTGCACACATTGAAGGACCGCAGCCTCCTCAGGAAGTACAGCCTGCTCTGCCCTTTCTTGTAGAGTGCGTCAGTGTTGGCTGACCAGTCCAGTTTATTGTCCAGGTGGAGACCCAGATACTTGTAGGTGCTTACCACCTCCACATTGACCCCATCAATGGAGACTGGTAGCAGAGCGGTCTTAGACCTGCGGAAATCCACCACCATCTCCTTGGTCTTTGAGGTGTTAAGTTGAAGGTGATTGAGTTTGCACCATTGCACAAAGTCCTCCACCAGGCTCCTGTACTCCTCCTCTTGCTCGTCCCTGATAAACCCCACAATTGCAGTTTCGTCAGAAAACTTCTGCATGTGGCATGACTCCGTGTTGTAGCAGAAGTCAGATGTGTACAGGGTGAACAGGACTGGAGAGAGCACAGTTCCCTGTGGTGTTCCGGTGCTGCTGATCACAGTGTCAGAGAGACAGTTCTTCAGTCTTCAGTTCAGCTCAAAGTAGGAGGTGGGCTCAGTTTCCCAGTCCCGGTTAAAAGGGGGGCACGACAAAGGCTGTAATTAAAGTGTAATTTCGTCTGACGAGATGAGACGAAATGTGTTCGTCAACAACTTTTTTTTCCATGACTAAGAGATGAGGACGATACGGCACCGATGTCCTGAAACACTGAGAAGACTATATTAGCATTATTGTTGACGAAAAAAGTTGAGACTAAAATGTTTTGCATTAAATAAAAACTAAGATAAAATCTCTCTTAATTTTCGTCTACAAAATGAGACGATAGAATATCTAGTTGTTAAGCTTTCAAAATATTCAGAATGAGTTCATGCTCAGCAGCTTTCTGTAGGCTAGGCTAGGCTATGTGCTGTTGCTGCAACCCTGTAACTCCATGGATATTTCTGCCCGAGTTATACCACAACACGACATACTCGTAAGTAGCAAGCTAAGCCTTATACCACAACACAAGTTAGCAAGCTAAGCCTTATACCACAACACGACATACTCATAAATTGAAGCTTCTCTCATACATACACAAATTAACATCCCCCAGAATGTCCATACGAAAATGTTCAGCAAGTAATGTCACCTATTTAACTAGTTACACTGATGATGCAAAGTTTGGTGAATGCAGGGCTCTCAAGTGTCACACATTGAGCGTGACAAGTCACTCATTTCGGTCTTTAGTCACGCACTCCCGCCACACATTGTATTTCTCATGCAGAAATAAATATTTATGATATATTTAATATGCTGCAGCGCCCACATTTTCTATGGCTGCGCTGCTCTCACTTTGGAACCAACAGGAATCAAGCGCGTCTCCCTTGGAGACGGTTCTACCAGCCAATCAAAAAAAAGAAAGGGGCTACACAATATCTAATCAGAAAATAGCACTACTGTATGTGGGTAAGATTTAACACAACAACCAATGAAAAAAAGCATATCCTGGAATTGTTCACATGATTCTGCTACCGAAAGTTTCGTTCACCCTCAGAGGAAACCACTGGAGCTTCGAACATTACTTTGAGCACAGAGTAAGTCATCTTTAAATGTTACAACAAATTCACAACTTGTTTGACACAAACAATGACAACTTGACTGCTGTTAGAGAATGTTTTCCAGATAGCATCAGTTGTTCATGAGTGTCTGAACTTAGCCAACAGTTACAGCCATTTCACCGTCAACACCTGCTCAGGGGGTCGTTTCCAGAAAGCGTCGTTTGCTAACTTGTGTCGCAACCAGTGTTGCCAGATGCCAGCAAGGTTTTCCAGCCCAAAACCTCGTCAAAAACCGCGAGAATGCACAAAAAAACGCCCAAATTTGCTTTTGCTTGTTTCTCATTTAAACACATTAAAATCATTAACAAGTTTTAAAATGACCCATTTTTCGACTTAGCCTATCCAATTTCAGAAACAATATTCAATCAAATGAACGCAAAAGTAGGCTACACGGACGTCAGACTATTATTCTATAAGCTTATGTTACGGAAAATAATGCAATAGGCTAAACATAGACTATTAATCTGTCTGTTTAGTGTCAATAGACGCTTGGAACAAAAGCATTCAGTAGGCTAGCCTAACATAAAAACATTGAGTGGATATATGAAGAGTGTCTTGCAGATGCAGTGCGTTCATAACTGGTGGGCCAACTGTAGGCTACACAAAAAATATTTCCATAGGCCTACCCCAAATGTAGGCTAAAGGCTTGAGTTAAACTTGAGTCTGACACCTGTGATTTAGAACAATTAATTAATAGCCTACCTAGGCGCTATATATTCCCTGAGACAGGCAGTTAGGCCTAGAGTTTTCATGAAAATCGCGCTGAATAGGCTATTTAGGACAGTGTCAGTGCGCTCTTTGCAGAAGCAGTGCGTCCATGCATGGCAACTACACGCAAAAAATATTTTCATACGCCAGATATAGGCTAAAGGCAAACTTGAGTTTGACACCTGTAATTTAGAACAATTAGTAGGCCTACCTGACAGGCAGTTAATCCTAGTTTTCATGAAAGTCGCGTTGAACGAACAGGGGTGTCAGTGCGCTCTTTGCAGAAGCAGAACGTTCATGCATGGGCCATCTCTACACAAAAAACATAGGCCTATGGCCCTAGGCCCTTCGTGAAAATCGCTTTGAGCAATTGTTATTAGGCCTAAAAATAATTAAAAAGTTCTAGTAGGCCTAGGCTTTGTCAAACTTCCTCAACAACTGTCGGGCTGGACGGAACGTGGGCCGTAGTCCTATGTCAAGCCATTCGCGCAAGACCTGCGCACATCCATCAACCCTGAAAGAAGGGGTAAGTCCATTCTGTCTCGTAGGTAATCTTTCAGCAGTGTGCACATTCGTGAAGAGATTGACTGTAATGACAAAATGCTCTTTGCCCACTTTGGCATATTGACATTGTCAGTCAGCTAGCTAAGTTTGAAAACCCCGCGAGCTGTGTGTTTGAATGGCGGTCTGCGCCAGAGTAGGGGAGAACCGGACTGAAACACTTTTTAATTAAACGTAATTTACAAAGACATCGTAAAACACTGAAAGCTAATATTTTGTCACAAGCAAACTACATCGGTCCTCTGTCAAATACAGTTGCATTTTCAGCTCTGAACAAAACCATTCAGGATTTATTTAAGGAGAAATCGAACATGCGTTTTGTTTCATTCGTCCCTCCAGACCGGGATAAATGAAACGACATGGGGGACGAAAGAAACATACAGCTAAAAACTTCCCACAACTTCAATATTTGACAACATCATGAATGGTACTTGAAATATGTGTTAATTTGGATAAATTACTGCTGGGCTTTACTGTCTGCTGTGAATATCTAACAACCAATTGCGGTCATTGTGAAGCGCATATCTCGCGGTTATGGAAATACCATGCACTATGCCATTTATATGGCTAGAATGCATGTTTCGATACATAAGGTGACGTGAGCTGAGAGTGTCTGTTGTGAGTTTAGGGGGGCACGTCAGCCAGAGGGTGTGTGAGTGAGTGAGTGAGAGACTGCTGCCTGCTGACCAGAGACGGTCGCTGGAAGAAGGGTCTGAAGTGCCTTTGTTTCGGCTACAAAAACCCGCCGAACTGATCCGAAACCAGCCCAATTTTTATACACCCGCCCAAACCCATTTTTGCCCGCAAAATAGATTGCAAAACCGCCCAATTGGGCGGGAAACCGCCCAATCTGGCAACCCTGGTCGCAACCTTGGTAGTACACTCCATCGTTCTTGGATTTGGTGTTTCTAGAAAGGGTAGTTCGAACTCTCAATCGCAAACAAGGACGCAAAGTTTGGTCATTTGAACTACTGCCCCTAGGCAGTCGCACTTGTGTCGTTCCTTGGTAGTTCCTGTTGGTGTCCGGAGTGCCCAACCAAAAACCACAACCGCCTAACCAAAATTTGCGAAGTGGATGTTTATCTCGTGACTCAATGATTGGTCTATCCTGTAGCTTAATTTTGATTAAGACACTGCTCCCCTACTTGGCTCATTCTTGCTATTTATGTTAATTAAAGTATTGCCTTGATTTTAGTATTATAATCTTCACAGTCCCTAACATCAGCAGTGTTAAATGGTGTAGTGGCTAAAGCAGATGACTTATTATCCCAACGTTGTAGGTTCGATTTTCTTATGATGTGAGATTGTCCTCTTGCTTCTCGCTACCTGCAGGTGAACTAGTGTGACACGTAGATTCAATTGTTTTTGACTGATGTATTGTACCTATGGTCTCTCGATGTAGAGTAACTATATACATAAATATGTATGGTCAAAACCTATTGTTGTGTCTCGTAGGCCTACTCTTACTCAGAGATGAAAAGAAGAGACAGGATGCGAACTCCGGCCGAGCGCGCAGTGCACCAACGCGCTGCCGTTAAGCCACGAGACAGTTGATAACCTATGGGATACCCAGATATTTGTCCAGGCTATATATTTTTTCCAACACAGATATTTAACACAAATAATGACTCATATTGGTCTGCTTAAGTTAACTGTTTTATATGCTTGCAATAGGTTTAGGTTTTGGCTGATGGCAATGACAATACCAGCATTAATCACTCGGTTTAGATTAGAAACATGTCGACATAGGCAGAACAGAAACAGAACATTTCTAGGGGGTGGGGTATTACACGTTTCCACTGTTTCCACCAATGATATGTATCGCTGCATCATCAACAACGTTGTTGGAACTATGGTGTTCGAACGTCGGAGGTAGCGAATTGCGACACAGGTACGATGCTTTCTGGAAACAGGTGTAACAGTGTCGTTGTTTGGTCGCAAGTTGCGTCGTACCATGGTGGTTAAGCAACGTCGTTGCTAACTTTTCTAGAAACGACCCCCAGAACAGTCTAGGCCTAGTCATATTTTCGTTTTCATACGATGACTGACATATTGTCACATTATCAAGCTTAAAGTTAGGCACCTTGCCTAAATTCAGGCGTGAGCTGGTATGCTTAAGATTTGAAAATAGTCAATGAGACAACATATGACGTCCTCATAAATGTCTGATAACTTCAGACATTTTTTATAGCTTTAAGTCCTGCATTATAAGCATCTCCCTGTCACCAAATAGGCTCATTATATTTATTAGCACTAAATAAATAAAAGTAAATAAATAGGCTAAGTAAATTAAAGGGCATTGCAGTCGATGTTATAGGTCACTTTTAAAATCTTGTCATATTTTATCATTATATCCTGGCCATAAATGCATCAATAATTGCATCTGTCTTTCAAAAATGTCAGGTAAAAAGCAACAATCAAATGCCTGACCTGTTTGGAAAGGTGAGACACTGTAATTTTTTGCAATCTGAATAACTGTGTGTGATGTACTGATAGAGTTACAGAGGCTAGAATATTGTTTTCTCTTTCTGCCGGATAACAAGCATCTCTGAACTGACCACATTTCAGACCTCTAGGTCAGTTGATATGACTTAGAAACAGAACTGAGACCTAGAATCAGGTCGTGTGAAGCTGTGTGCAAAAGTAGATCAATATAGAATGAACAAATGAGTTTAGCCCATTATTTGCCAAGGTATGTGTTTTGTCGAATGCCCTATGGAAACTCCCCATAGGACTTTTGGTTATCCAAAATGCTTACTGACAATCAAATGCTTATTGCATATGAACCCTTTAGAAGCATAATCTTGGCCTCAAATGCAAGGGGAGGTGGCCTCAAATGCAATTGTACTTCAGGGGTTCTGATATGGAATGACTACACTAAATATGGAATAATTACAAAAAAAATATTTTGATTAAAGGTTGTATCAGTGATTTCAGGCCCAAAAAAGGCCCAAACATAAATGATCACATTCATCTAATCTTTCCTAACGATCCGCTAGCTGTCTGCCCCATAAGCAGGCCGTCAAAAAAAACATGTGTCTGTAGGCAGCCTAGGCTCCGAGATCTGTACACAAAAACAATTGCTACCAACAAGGGTTGGCAACCCACTTAAAGGCAAAATAAAGTGTTTCAACCAATAACCGACGAGATGCGCGTTTAGAAGAGTTTTAATTGCACGGGAGGAAGGAGGGAGTAGCGAGCTAGCATTTGCTACATTTGCTGCCATGGCTAGTCTAGCAACTCTCCGTTGGCTTGTGAGCTGTAAAAATTAAACTTCTATCAGGCCAATCAAATTGTGTATAGAGACAATAGGCGGACTTAACATAATGATTGATGGCAGAGTTGCAACGGTTTGGCTTGAATTCCCTGCTACTTGAAAACAAAGAAGATGATTGTTGCTGTTGGCAAACAGCGTGACACGAGTTAAGCTTTTTTTAAGTTGGCAAAAGTTTGAACTAGCAAACTAGCTCCGCTGGTAGGAAAACGCATGGGACTCTTGAAAGAAAACGATTATCCCGCCCCTCGGACTGAGCACTGCCAACAGTGAGTGCCCAGACCCTACATTTTAATGGCTCGTCAGGCTATTAAACTAGACTAAGATGATGAGACTTTTAGTGAACTAGTGTTAATTTTGTCACCTATTTTTAATTTAGTCTTAGTCTTAGTCTTGTGACGAAATGTCCTTTTTAGTCTTTGTCATATTTAGTCATTCAAATATCATTTTTGTTAGTCAAGTTTTAGTCAACTAAAAGTCTCGTCATTTTAGTCTAGTTTCAGTCAAAAGAAAACTAAAGCTATCTTAGTTTTAGTCAAAACATTTTAGTCTTTTTTTATAACAAATTATTTCTGATTACCATTTAACCCTCTAGGCGCCACTGTCGAGTTTACTCGACAAGATGCGGTACTGAATAAAACGGCCGATTTAATCAAATAGGGTGTCATATTTCGTTCGACATCCACTCCACTAGGTGGCAAACATGTCATACGTCATCCCCGAGTCCGAAAAAGGTCATGGTTTAAACAAAACTTTTGAGCTACAGCGCGTGAGAATCAGTGCGTGCAATACCGGAGCTAGTGCGCGTGTGAGCCACTTAGTCAGAGCGATATTGTCAACGTTAGCGAGTATTTGCATTAGATTATCGTCTAATGGCATCAAAAAAGTTTACCTGAAATGAAGTGTTGGGTCTTCTATTCGCGGACCCTGATTCTGAAGGGGAATATCTGCCTTCAGGAAATGACGGTGATTCGTTTAGTGAGGCTTCAGATGCGTCCCTGCCTTCAATGATGCAGCTGGACAAAGTGAGAGTTTACTCCATAGTTTAGCTTACACCAAGCACAAACGTTGAATCGTTTGCCCAATGTCACTGGTGGGAATAATGTTTCACGGGTTCGGAGCGTTCATCAGGAAGTTAGCAGGGTGTTAGTGGTGTGGCGAACAAGGCTGGAGGTAGCCTAATAGCGCTAGCTTCTGTCTTTTGCCTCTCCACAATCGCGGCGACAGTAACGTGGTGGAGCCTTTGTCTAATGCGACTGGGTATGTTAGACGAGGTCGAAGTGCTCATAGGAGAGTTAGGGGGGAACGTAGTGGCAGTGTGGGGAGTCGCAACGAGAATGACAGTAGGCCTAGTCCGAGCTGCGCAAATTCTCTCCACTCGGCGCGCGCGAGGCAGATCTGGCCATGCTGCTCGCATGGTGGAGGTGGTGACACGCTCTCTCCCTCTCCCACACACACACACACACATTAGGTCATGCATAGTCTATCACAAGATGATGGGAATGCCGGCCCTGTATGGATAGGGAGTCATTATCTCTACAGCAAAAGGCCTGCTACATAAAAAAAAAAAAAAAATGTCAGCCATTTATTAGTAATGATTTACACTGTTGATTTGCTATCTATTTCCCTGATCATTTAGGACATACACTATGTGTTCCTTTTTGTGTGTTCATGTCCTTGTGATGTGTGTGTCTTTGTCAGCTAAGAAAAAAAACATCAACAAAAACAACAAAAAGAAAAAAAATACTAACATTGTCTCTTGTCTTGTCTCGTCATCTCACTCCTGATCTGTGCCTTGCCGTGGCAAATGAGCTTTTGAACTAAACAGGTCTTGTCTACTTGTGTTTGTGTGTCATCTGAATAATCTATATGTGCCCCATACATGGAATCAGAGTGCCTACTGTATGTAGTAAATGGAAAATCTCTACAGCAAAAGGCCAGTCTACCGCTACATGCATTTGGTTTGTTTCGGCCATTTATTAGTAATGATTTACACAGTTTGTTCACTACTTACTATTTACCTGAGCATTCAGTATTGTGCAATATAGCATACAGAAGGTGAGGGACATTTTGGGGGGAAAGAAGTGGTGCATTTTATCATTCAAACATGCGACTTTTCATGAAAATTCTATAATCCAAGATGGCCGCCACCATATGACGTCATAATATGCAAATTAGATATAAACATTTAATCTCTACATAAACTTTGGGTCATCATTAATATTTCTCTAATTTACAGAAAGTCTCTATCTCTTATCACTTTTAAGATATAGCCTTTTGAAATGAAGATGTCAAAATTGATCGTTTCGGAAAAAAACCTCTGGCGCCTAAAGGGTTAAGTCAAATAGTGTTTCACACATCTCAATTTTCCAACAATATTATGTGTCCACAGGGCTACTCGACTGTTATAATTACTCATTCTGATTTTTTTTGTCAGTCAGTACATGCACAGGTAAGTCGAGCTACAGTTATAGCTCGGCTGGGATTTGGCCATAGACAGTAAAAGATTTGACTGGACCACTGTCATGATCTTCATAGACCAGTGTTTCAGTGTCCGCAAGCTATCCCAAGTGGTCCACGAGCAGACGTGGTAAAATATAATATAGATGAGTTGTTTGCAATATTGAACCAACTTGTATGTAAATTCAAACTGTTCTACAACACTGTCTATGTCAGATATGCCAGTTTAAATCATATGAATCCTCTGACACAATTAAACAAAGTGCAGAGACAATAAGCAAGGTGGTTCAGTGAGTAGGCTATTGTGTAGGCTAATATACTGCTAGGTCAATTTTTTTTCTTTTTAGCTAGGTGGTCCGTGCGTTTCTTTTTTATTGATTAGTTAAGTGGTCCTTCATCTGAAAAAGTTTGAGAAACACTGTCTTGGACCAAAGTATGAATGTTTTACTCCGCCACGCTAGATGGCGATATGCGCCCAAACGCAACACAAACTCTCAATCTTAGCTAACTTGCTAGCGAACTTTCCATATTAGCTTACTTGCTAGCAAACTTTGCATCATCAGTGTAACTAGTTAAATAGTTGACATTACTTGCTGAAACTTTTCGTATGGACTTTCTGGGGGATGTTAATTTGTATATGTATGAGAGAAGCTTCAACTTCTGGGTATGTAGCATTGTGGCATAAAGCCTAACTCTGGCAGAAATCTCCGGTGTTTTTGTTCCATGTAGTTTCCTGCTGCAGCCACAGGGTTGCAGCAACAGCACGTAGACTAGCCTACAGGAAAGCTGCTGCGCATGAACCATGAACTCATTCGTAATATTTTGAAAAGGTAACAGCTATTCTGTCTTCTCATTTTGTAGACGAAAATGGAAGAGAAATTTTATCTTAGTTTTTATTTCAAGCAAAACATTTTAGTCTCGTCTTTTTTCGTCAACAATAATGCATCTTAAGATAGTCTTAGTCAGTGTTTCAAGACATTAGTGCAGTCTCGTCATCGTCTCGTCTTAGTCATGGAAAAAAAGGTTGTTGACTAACATTTTTCCTCTCGTCTCGTCTGACGAAATTAACACTATAGTGAACTAAAACTTGACTAACAAAAATGTGCTGGGCAGCAACTGCTCTATGGGACAGATCTGTGCTGCTCTATGGGACAGATTTGTGCTGGGCAGCAAGTGCTTGTTTCCTCCTGAGGAAGGTAATGCCAATAGGACAAGACAGTTAACCTTTCATATTGGGGTTTAATGAGCTGGACTTAACAAGACTGTCTCCCTTTCATGTGTCTGTCCTAACAACAAGGAAAGTGGATCATGGGGTAGCCTCTATTCCACTCCTTCCTAAAGACGAGGATCCTGTCTGCAGTAGCATGAGGAGCTGTCTTGTGAGGGCTGGGCTCACAGTGTGGGCCTATCGGATGTCTTGTGAGGGCTGGAGAGCAGCAGTCATGCATGAGCTGCACTGTACCTGATATACCTGAGCTACACTGTACCTGATTTACATGAAGACTCATGAGCTGCACTGTACCTGATATACCTGAGCTGCACTGTACCTGATATACCTGAGCTGCACTGTACTTGATATACATGAAGACTCATGAGCTGCACTGTACCTGACATGCACGAAGACGTGGAGGTGGCCAGAAGTGGGGCGGGATTTATACCTTCAGTTGAATCTGGGAGGGAATGTCCCTTTTGCGGGTGGGAGGAGACAGTTGAGCACCTCTTTCTGCGGGGGGATGTTAGAGGGATGTTGGGGCTTGCATCAAGATGCTTTTTAATTGAGCGACATTGGTCAACAACATTGAGGGTTTTTTGACAGTATAAGGGGTGGGAGGGTTGCTGTGTGAGGGTGGGGAGGATGGGCAGGTTGTTTTTAAAATTTGAAACTGTTCTGTGAGCTCTGTGTATGGTTTTATTTGAGGCTAAAACACTTGTCAATGTTTTTAATTTGTAGTATTTAAACACCTGATATTGTTTTAATAAAACTCTCTCCCTCCCCCTCTCTCCCTCACTCTCTCTCCCTCCCTCCCTCCCTCACTCACTCTCTCTCTCACCCTCTCCCTCCCTCTCTCTCTCTCCCTCCCTCCCTCACTCACTCTCTCTCTCCCTCACTCACTCTCTCGCTCACCCTCTCTCTCCCTCACTCTCTCTCTCTCCCTCCCTCCCTCACTCACTCTCTCACTCTCTCTCCCTCCCTCTCTCCCTCATTCTCTCTCTCTCACCCTCTCTCTCCCTCACTCACTCACTCTCTCTCTCACCCTCTCTCTCCCTCACTCTCTCTCTCTCCCTCCCTCCCTCACTCCCTCTCTCTCTCTCCCTCACTCTCTCTCTCACCCTCCCTCACTCTCTCCCTCCCTCCCTCCCTCCCTCACTATCTCTCTCTATCTCTCCCTCCCACTCTCCCTCACTCTCTCTCTCTCTCTCTCCCTCCCTCACTCACTCTCTCTCTCCCTCCCTCACTCACTCTCTCTCTCTCTCCCTCCCTCACTCTCTCTCACTCTCTCCCTCACTCACTCTCCCGCTCTCTCTCTCTCTCTCTCCCTCACTCCCTCACTCTCTCTCCCTCCCTCCCTCACTCCCTCTCTCCCCGCTAGGTTGCTCTTGGTGGAGGTTATGTCCTGAGGATTTGTGTTGTGTTGCCGTCGGGCTCATCGCAACAGACCTATGGTTTACAGTGCACCAGGGTCAAAGTTCAACACGGATGAACACTCTCTTCCTCTCTCTCTCTCTCTTCCCCTCTCCCCTTTCCCTCTCTCTCTCTCTCACCATTTCTTGTGCCCACTGAAGTTCCTCTTCTTCATGAACACCATGTACTCTCTCTCTCCCCTTCCCTCTCTCTCTCTTCCTCTCTTTCTCCCTCTCTCTCCCCTTCTCTTCCTCTCTCTCTCTCTCTCTCTCTCTTCCTCTCTCTCTCACCATTTCTTGTGCCCACTGAAGATCTTCTTTTTCATGAACACCATGTACTTGAGTGGCAGCCAGACCAGTAAAGCCACGGTGGTGATGTAGGCCACGCCCGACGCTACGATCAGCCAATAGGCGGTGAGGGCGTCGCCCGGTGGTACTGCTTCCTCTTTCGCCCGGGAGACGATGGCGGCAAACCGCTGCATCACCACCAAGAGGGGCGTGGCCAGAGCAGCGAACTGCAGCAGCTCACAGACGGCGAATTTTAGAGTCCAACCAGATCCCATCCTGAGAGCGAGAGAAGAGAGAGAAGAAGGAATGTCAGATCCCATCCTGATAGAGTGATAGAGCGAGAGACGAGAGGAGAGAGAGTCCTCCCTATGAGTCACCATATTATTCTGAAGATACATTTCATATCTTGAAAAAGGATATCACTGAACTTCAACCCATTTGGGAAAATACTACTAATGGGAGATTTAAATGCACGGACAGGAAATGACCTTGATTATGTTGACCCATCTGGCCTAAAATATATTACAACACTCCAACAAAACACTGTGGTGAGTAGATAAAGGCATACTTTTGACTATATACTTAATAAACATGGCAAGGAACTTCTACAACTTTGTAAAGGTACTCTGTACCTTGTCAATGGCAGAACAAGGGGTGACTCTCTGGGCAAATACACTTACTCCTCATCCCTGGGCAGCAGTGTGGTGGATTATGCTATAACAGACCTAGACCCAAATCAAATAAATCATTTCATGGTGATGCCACAGCTGCCTTTATCGGACCATAGTCACATCACCATTAGTCTTAAAAAGAACCCTAATCTTGAACACCAACAATCTACATCAGTGCTACACCCACTCCCCGTATAATACATATGGAACAATGACCATCTGGAACAATTTAAAACACAATTAAACTGCATCCAAATAGAAAACATGATCTACTCCTTCCTGTTCACCAAATTCAAAAATGATCAACAAAACATCAACTTAGCTACTGAAAGATTAACAACATTTTTTTCTACAGTGGCCAAAAGATCTTTAAAGAAAGTAAAATAGACTACTAAAAAAAGAAGGAATATGAATACAAACAAATGGTTCGACAAAGACTGCCGAACATTGCGAAAGGAACTGAGAATATGTTCAAATAAAAAAACACAGAGACCCAATAAATCAAGAGATTAGATCACAATATCACAACACCCTTCAGAAATACAAATCCCTACTAATACACAAAAAAACTAATCATGTAACTACCCAACCAAAACAAATTGAAGATGCATTAGATCAAAACACCTTTTGGGATCACTGGAATAACTTTAACAAAACTAAAAAAGACAACTCCATCCCCTTGTGGATGGCAGAAAATGGACAGAACATTTAAAAAAAATGTACGAAAAAAATAACCAAATCCTGAACAAAAAAAAATCATTTTAACTAAATTAAATCAATTAGACTCTACAATAACCATGCACGAATTAAAATCAAAGTTAAAATCTCTCAAAAACAAAAAGTCATGTGGCACTGATGGAATCTACAATGAAATGTTGAAACACAGCACAACTAAATTAAGAGAGGCAATCTTGAAATTATTCAATATGATTCTATCATCGGGCCACTTTCCAGATCATTGGAAAGTGAGCCACATTACTCCAATTCATAAAAGAGGCGACACATTTAATCCAAATAATTACAGAGGTATATAACAAGGCAGCAATCTTGGAAAACGTTTTTGTGGAATTCTAAACAATAGATTAACAAACTTCATTAAAAATAATAATATCCTAAATTCATCCCAGATTGGCTTTTCAGAAAACAATAGAACGAAGGATCATATATATACAGTGTTGGGAACGTTACTTTAAAAAAGTAATTAGTTATAGTTACTTCCTACTTGTTCCAAAAAGTAACTGAGTTAGTAACTGAATTACTCTATGATAAGAGTAACTCGTTACCAGGGAAATTAACTATTTGCGATACTGTTACAAAAAAAAAAAGTTGCTACATGTCAAAGATTTTGGATTTTTTGAGCAGTTTTGAGCAGCCGGTTATAGAACAGACAGGTGTTTGTAGGCTACATAACTTTTAATATTTAGATAGATACTTTATTGATCCCCAAGGGGAAATTCAAGATATTGCACATCGACAGACCTATGGTTGACTTCAGCCTGTGTCATAGGTTTTTGTTGTGAGGCAGAAAGATCTAGCTTTTGCTGCTTGGAGGACTTTACTCCGACTCCTTCTTTGCTAGTGGATGGCGAGCTATCATCTGGTGGAGGTATCAGTGCTTTTGGCCACTAGCTTTAGATGCGTGTGTGAGATGCTTCATTAAATTAGAGTTGCTTACAACGGATGTCGACAAAGTCTTCGCTCCTGGACATAATGTACACATTACATGCACGTTCTTGCCTTGATGAATGTGAAGTAGTGCTTATATCTCCACCTTGAAAAGTCCAACTTTTCAGATTGCTCCTGACCTCTGCTGTTTTGTCGAATCTCTATTTTAGCGGTTGCGTGTGTGTGTGTGGCACGTGTGCTGGCAAGTGTGTAGAAACACTGGCTCTGATTGGCTATCATGAAACATGACTCTGCCTTAGCCAATCATAATCGCTAACGTCGTTATTAACCCACCTCCTCACTAGCTGTGAGCCAGGGTGCATTCGGATTACACAGTTTATTCAAACAATGCATAGTAACGCACCGCATTTAATGTCCAATAACGGTAACGGTGCTGTAACGACGGGAAAAGTAATTAGTTAGATTACCCCGTTAGTGAAAAAATAACGTCGTTACCTAACGCCGTTCTTTTAAACTGCGTTATTCCAAACACTGTATATATACTTCAAACAATAATTGATGAACATGTAAAAAAAAAAAATAAACATGGTAAATTATTTGGCTGCTTCATAGATTTCAGCAAAGCATTTGATTCAATTTGGCACGAGGGACTAATGTTAAAATTAATTAATAGCGGAATTGGGGGGGAAACTTATAATATCATAAAAGACATGTATAACAATAACAAATGGTGTGTAAAAATAAATAATAAAGTAACAGATTTTTTAACCAGACCAAAGGAGTCAGACAAGGTTGCTGCCTTAAACGTCCCACATACTCGACGCACCCGACCAGTAGCGCAACAATGTGACGTCACAGAAGCGCCGTAACCATTTATACTCGCGCGTGGTGGTCGCAACACTAGTTGCAATATTCTCCTGAACAGAGGTGTCGCTGTTGTGAAAAGACTAACATTAACTACTTACACAGCAGAAGAAGCTGCAGTAAGAAACACCAGTAGCTAGCCTCTGTGATGGTACTTCAGACTTTGGTTGCTACTATTCACAACTACCATCATCATTATCATGTAGTTTCCAAGGTGTGTGCACAGGTAGATAGATAGATAGATAGATAGATGGATATATAGATAGGTACTTTAGTCATCCCGAGGGAAATTTTAATCATTTAAACAGTTTAGTTAGCTGGCTAGCTAGCTAGCAGCTGGCTGAGTTTGTGTAATTTCCTGAAGTGGAAAGAGATTTTGTTCAGGCCTTAACAGATATCCTTTGTTTGAAAATAAATTGTTTCTATTCTTTCCTCTTAATTCCATGTGTTGCAACTCTCACTGGTAACTTTGTTAACTTATCCAGCAAACTATTAAAAATTCACGACTGTAACAAAACACTGCAACTCGCTTGCCCTCGAACTAGTCCATCTTCCTGTTTCCGCCTTGTCGCGCTCGTCTGAAAAAAAATGAGTGGTGCGCTACCTCGCGCTACACGGCCAAAACCCTGGCGCGCCAGAGAGATCTACGCCATTTTGACGTCACATTGTCGCGCTACCGGTCGGGTGCGTCAGGTATGTAGAAGCCATTAGTCCGACTTTATTTAACCTTTATATAACTGATTTGGCCACCAACATAGAAAAAACTTCTTCCCCAGGGCTTAACCTCCTGGGTAGAGAGATAAAATGTCTACTCTTTGCAGATGACCTGCTCGTACTATCGCCAACAGCAGAGGGACTGCAAGAAAGCCTTGATATAATAAACAAATATAGCACAACTTGGGCCCTACCAATCAATCATGAAAAATCAAAAATGATGATCTTCCAAAAAAAAACAATCAGCATCTAACGATTACCATTTCACAATTGGCAAACAATCAATAGAACAAGTGAAACATTATTGTTATCTAGGATTAATAATCTCATATACCGGACAATTTGACAAAGCAATCATAGATTTAACAGAAAAGGCAAGAAAAACATATTACATTTTAAGGAAATCATTAATTAAATACAATCCCCCGTTAAAAATATGGTAAATTTTTGATTCTGTAATTAAACCAATCCTATTATACGGGAGTGAGATTTGGGGCACCAAATACAAAGACAATTTGGAGACATGGGACAAAAGCCAGCCCGAAATTTTTCATTTAGAGTTCTGTAAAAATATATTAGGAGTGAACAGAATTTGCTCGAATATGGGTTGTAGAGCTGAATTAGGAAGATTCCCTCTCCTTCTCAATATCCACAAAAGAGCGGCAAAATTCTGGCATCACCTACAACACAGTGAACCAAGCAGATACCACCACACTGCTGCCCAGCTGAGAGAGGGAAACCCAGAGAAGAACCCCCTAAATTACCTAATTGAAAAACATGGCCTAAACAAAATTGACTCAACCATTGCTTCAAAATTAAAACAATTAGAAAAAACCTCGAAATAAAATTACATTAACAATTGGAGGGATAAAACACAATGTATTAAAAATAATAAAATCTGATTACAAATTGGCACCATATATCTATACTATAAGTATAGAAAGCTATTGACATAATAATGTGACAAGGTACAGGCTCAGCGACCATAGCCTTGCTATAGAAAAGGGGCAACACAGGGGCAACACATATACAGTATTTAACAAACCTGGCTGGCCCCTGAAAAAAGGATGTGTGCTCACTGCGGGATTTGTAGTAGAAAATGAACAGCATTTTCTTACTGAATGCAAAAGATACAAGGTTATAAGAAAAGAATACTTTACTAAAATAGGAGATAACTGTCCCGAATTTCTTAAAACAAACAATGAACAAAAACTATCATTCCTCCTGGGGGAAGTAGACAGTTGTGTCCACCTAGCTGCTGAGTAAATCCAATCCTGCCACATCCTGAGAGAACATCCCATGTTACATGATGAGTAACATAATAATCCATAGTTTTTTATTTTTATTATTTATTATTATTATTATCTGTATTATTTTTATTATTGTTATTGTTATTATTATTGTATTGAATGCTTTGGCAACACTGTAAAATTTACGTTCATGCCAATAAAGCTTATTGAATTGAAATTGAATTGAATTGAGAGAGAGAGAAGAGAGAGAGAGGGAATATCAAATCCCATTCTGGGAGTGAGAGACAAGAGGAAAGAGGGGAGGAGAGGGAGCAAGGGAAGAGAGGAGAGGAGGAGAGAGGGACAGAGGAGAATAAGGGAGGGAGGAGAGGAGAGATGGAGGGAGGAGAGGAAAGGAGAGGAGGGAGGGACAGAGGAGAAGAAGGGAGGGAGAAGAGGAGAGATGGAGGGAGGAGTTGGTGAGGAGAGAGGAAGGAGAGAGAGAGGAGAGGAGCAGCAGGGGCATTGGAGCCCTTTGTTTGCCCCGTGCTAGCATATTCTACTGCCTGTGTGTGTGGGGCAACAGAATGCTTACCCTGCACTCAGCATTGTGTAGCACTGACACACGCACACACACACGCACGTATACATACACACACTAATACAAAACTCTCACACACTCGCATACACACATACAGTACTCTCTCTTACACACACACACACACACATAAACATACACACACACACACACACACACTCACATACACACACACCATAATTAAACTTATAGATACACACACTCTGTTACACACACACACACCACAATCACACTTATACATACACCCACTAATACAAAACTCTCACACACTCACATACACACAGACACATTCTCTCTCTCTCACACACACACACACAAACACACTCACATATACACACACACACTCTCTTACACACACACACCACCCAATCACACTTATAGATACACCCACTGTTACACACACACACACCCCACAATCACACTTATACATACAGTACACGCACTAATGCAAAACTCTCACACACTTGCATATACACAGACACTCTCTCTCACACACACAAACACACTCACATATACACGCACACACACACAATCTTACACACACACCACACAATCACACTTATAAATACACATACTAATACAAAACTCTCACACACTCTCTCTCTTTCTCACACACACACACACACACACACACACACACTCACGTATACAGACACACTCTCTCCAACACACACTAACACAAAACTCTCCCGTACACTAACACACTCCCAAACACACACCTAACTTCACACTCACAACACACAACACTGTCACACAGTCACGTATACACACACACATACACACACAGACACACAGACACATACAGACACACACACACACAGTCACAGACACATACAGACAGACACACACACACACACACACAGTCACACACACACAGTCAGACACATACAGACAGAGACACACACAGTCACATACACATACAGTATATTAGGATAGTATATATACTCTTTTGATCCCGTGAGGAAAAAATGGTCTCTGCATTTATCCCAATCCGTGAATTAGTGAAACACACACAGCACATAGTGAACACACAGTGAGGTGAAGCACACACTAACCCGAAGCAGTGAGCTGCCTGCTACAGCGGCGCTCAGGGAGCAGTGAGGGGTTAGGTGCCTTGCTCAAGGGTTACAAGTCCAGAGCCCTAACCAGTAGGCCACGACCGAAGTCACCGTTAGCTGCACATTTTAGTGATGAGGACTGGGTGTCAAAACTCGCTTACCTGTGTGACATTAAGCGGGTTGCTTAATGACCTCAACCTGTCACTCCAGGGGAGAATGACGACTGTCTTTAAACTGGCAGATAAAGTCGCTGCATTTAAAGCCAAGCTTGGACCGGGGTGTATTTGATATGTTCCAAACAGTAGTGGGGGTTTTGGGAGAGACTGAGGCAGGGCCCTTTCTCTCGCAGCTGGTGCGCGATCACCTTGTTGCGCTTTCAAATGAGTTTGAGCGTTACTTCTCATCCTCCAAAGATCCACGGCAAACCAATGAGTGGGTCCGCAACCCATTTGTCAACATCCCGAATAGTCCTAACTTGTCAGTGCAGGAGGAAGAGCAGTTGATCGAAATTGCAAATGACGGTGGTCTAAAGAGTGTGTATAAGGAAACCTCTCTGGCGGGTTTTTGGATCAAAACCAAAGCAGAATATCCCGAGATAGCCGTAAAAGCGCTGAAAACTAAGACCAAATTGCGCAATTGACTGGACATTTCAAACACACTGAGGGTGTCCCTGTCTTCCATCACCCCCAAATGGAACCTTCTTGTTGCAGGGAAACAAGCAGGGCTCCCACTGATTATATTCGTAATGCACGTTTAGTTCCCATGTTTTGTTCCCATATTTTGTTAAGCATGTTCACACTTATAGATGTAGCTTCAAGTTGTTCAATATTCATAGTTCATATTGTTCAATTTTCACTTCTTCAAGTTCACGTTTTTCACATGTTTAAGAGATCGTTACCTTCACTGTTCATACATAACTGGAGCTAGTTCTTTTCAAGTAATGCATGCACAACACATATGGAACATGGAACCCCCAACCCCCCCCATATCCCCCTCCTCCCCCGCCGGTCCGTGAAAAAAAAAAATAGGAAACTCGGTCCATGGTACATAAAAGGTTGGGGACCCCTGTGTTAAAGAGTTGTGTTCCAGGAACAACCACTCCGCCACCCCTACACCACCACTACACCACCCCTACACCACCACCACTACACCACCACCACTACACCACCCCTACAGCACCACTACACCACTACTACACCACCACCACACCACTACACCACCCCTACACCACCACCACTACACCACCCCTACACCACCACCACTACACCACTACTACACCACCACCCCTACACCACCACTACACCACTACACCACCACTACACCACCACCACTACACCAACCCTACAGCACCACTACACCACCACTACAACAGCACTACAGCACTACACCACCACTACACCACAACTACACCACCCCTACACCACCACTAAAGCACTACACCACCACCACTACACCACCCCTACTACACCACCACTACATCACTACACCACCCCTACAGCAATACACCACCCCTACAGCACTACACCATCACTACACCACTACTACACCACCACTACAGCACCACTACACCACAACTACACCACTACAGCACCACCACTACACCACCCCTACAGCACCTACACCACCACTACAGCACTACACCACCCCTACAGCACCTACACCACCACTACAGCACCACTACACCACCACTACAGCACCCCTACACCACCACTACAGCACCTACACACTACACCACAACTACAACACTACAGCACCACTACACCACCCCTACACCACCACTACAACACTACACCACAACTACACCACTACACCACCCCTACACCACAACTACACCACACCACCCCTACACCACCACTACAGCACTACACCACCACTAGAGCACTACACCACCACTACAGCACTACTACACCACCACTACACCACAACTACACCACCACTACAACACCGCAACTACACCACTACAGCACCACTACACCACAACTACACCACTACACCACCCCTACACCACTACTACACCACCACTACAGCACCACTACACCAACACTACACCACCACCACCACTACAGCACAACTACACCACCACTACAACACTACTACACCACAACTACACCACCCCTACACCACAACTACACCACCCCTACAGCACCTACACCACCACTACACCAGCACTACACCACCACTACAGCACTACACCACCCCTACACCACTACTACACCACCCCTACACCACCACTACAACACTACAGCACTACTACAGCACCACAACACCACCACTACAGCACTACACCACCACTACAACACTACACCACCACTACACCACCACTACAGCACCTACACCAAGCCAAAATATCTATTCTAGTGAGCAAGGCAGTGTTTTTGGTGCATTGGTGTAGGTAAGTGTGTGTGTGTGTGTGTGTGTGTGTGTGTGTGTGTGTGTGTGTGTGTGTGCACGTGTGTGTACTACACCACCACACCACCACTACAGCACTACACCACAACCACTACACCACCACCACAGCACTACACCACCACTACACCAACAGGCGCATCCCTGCTCACTGCTCCCCGAGTGCCGCCGCTGTAGCAGGCAGCTCACTGCGCCGGGATTAGCGTGTGCTTCACCTCACTGTGTGTTCACTGTGTGCTGTTTGTATTTCACTAATTGGGTTAAATGCAGAGACCAAAAGTATATATACTTATATATTTCTTTTCCCTGTTTGCTTTGATTGATAACTGAGGTGATTAAAATCAGAGGAAGGTTAAGTTTAAAATAAAAGTATCTATTATGTCTATGTGGGAGCTCACTAAGCGCGAACCAGCCAGGATGCTAACGTCACCTACAGGGGCCCAGATGGCCAATAATAGCCTTGCTAATGAGCTTGCGATTTTACTTCACCAGGCGTGAAAAAAACCTCGGAATCTGAATTGAAACACTGTTTACAATCAAATACATTTACAAAAAAATATTTCCATAGGCTACAGGTTCGAATATTAAGAGATCCCTAAAATTCGTTCGAATATCTTTAATTTTTAAAATAATCGAATTATATTTGAATAACAAAGTTCGGAGTCAAAGCCCTAGTGTGCGTGTGTGTGTATGTGTGTGTTTGTGTATGTGTGTGTATGTGTGTGTGTGCTTATGTGTTCATGTGTGCGTGTGTGTATGTGTGTGTGTGTGTAGATGTGTATGTGTGTGTGTGTGTGTGTATGTGTAGATGTGTGTATGTGTGTGTGTGTGTGCGTATGTGTGCATGTGTGTGTGTAGATGTGTGTATGTGTGTGCGTATGTGTGCGTGTAAGAGGAGCAGGGTAGGAGGCGGGCTCTATATTTGGTGCTCTCTTCAGTATGCTGTCGTTTCCTCAGGCTGTTATGAAAGAGGGATAATTTTAGCAGCCCCCCCAGGGAGGTTGGGTTGGGGGGGGGGGCTCTTTCTCAGACTTGGGGGGGGGGGTTAGTCATTGGGGGACTTCCCCAGTGTACATCTCTCACTCTCTCTCTACCTTTCTCTCCGTATCTCTCTCTCTCTCTATCACACACACACACACACACATACATAGAAACTCATACACACACATACATTGAAACATACACACACACACACATACATAGAAACTCACATATACATACACACACACACACACACACAAATAGAAACTCACATATACACACACACACACACACACACACATGGAAACTCACATATACACATACATGCACACACACACACATAGAAACTAACATACACACACATATACACACACAATCGCACTGGTCTGTGTTACACTTATAGCTTGAACATCAAAACGCAAAGCAACTTGTTTGTTGTACTGGTCCCATTCACTCAATAATGTGCTGGTCCCATAATGTACTGGTTTAATTCACTGAACAATGTCTCCACCATATATATACCAAAACCAGCCCCCAACCCCCCAACCATAAATGAGGGTGTAATAAAGTGGGTGCTGCTTCCAACTTCAGTATAAATGTGTTCAGCTGACCAAAGCCACCGTGACCAAAGCCACGATGTTCACTTTGCTGCTCTACTGCTGCTGGTCAATACAACTACAGCACCACTACAGCACTACACCACCACTACACCATCACTACACCATCACAGCACCACTACACCACTACACCATCACTACACCATCACTACACCATCACAACAGCACTACACCACCACTACAGCACCACTACAGCACTACACCACTACTACACCACTACAGCACTACTACAGCACTACACCACCACTACACCATCACTACACCATCACTACACCACTACTACACCATCACTACACCACTACAGCACTACACCACCACTACAGCACCACTACACCACCACTACACCACCACTACACCATCACTACAGCACCACTACACCATCACACCACCACTACACCATCACTACAGCACCACTACACCATCACTACACCACCACTACAGCACTACACCACCACTACTACACCACTACAGCACTACACCACCACTACAGCACTACACCACTACTACACCACCACTACACCATCACTACACCACTACTACACCACCCCTACAGTACTACACCACCACTACAGCACTACACCACCACTACACCATCACTACACCTCTACACCACCATCACTACACCACTACTACACCACCCCTACAGCACCACCCCTACAGCACCACTACACCACCCCAACAGTACTACACCACCACTACAGCACTACACCACCCCTACACCATCACTACAGCACCACTACACCACTACAGCACTACACCACCCCTACACCATCACTACAGCACCACTACACCACCACTACACCATCACTACACCACCACTACAGCACTACACCACCACTACAGCACTACACCATCACTACACCACTACTACACCACCCCTACAGTACTACACCACCACTACAGCACTACACCACCACTACACCATCATCACTACACCACTACTACACCACCCCTACAGCACCACTACAGCACCACTACAGCACTACACCACCACTACAGCACTACACCACCACTACACCACTACTACACCACCACTACAGCACTACACCACCACTACACCATCACTACACCACTACTACACCACCCCTACAGTACTACACCACCACTACAGCACTACACCACCACTACACCATCACTACACCACCATCACTACACCACTACTACACCACCCCTACAGCACCACCCCTACAGCACCACTACACCACCCCTACAGTACTACACCACCACTACAGCACTACACCACCACTACACCATCACTACACCACTACACCACCATCACTACACCACTACTAGCACCACTACACCACCACTACACCACCCCTACAGTACTACACCACCACTACAGCACTACACCACTACACCATCACTACACCACTACTACACCATCCCTACACCACCACTACAGCACTACACCACCCCTACAGTACTACACCACCCCTACAGTACTACACCACCACTACAGCACTACACCACTACCACACCAGCACTACACCACCACCACTACACCAACACTACAGCACCACTACAGCACAACACCACCACTACAGCACCACTACAGCACAACACCACCACTACATCACTACACCACCACTACAGCACAACACCACCACTACACTACTACAGCACCTACACACCACCACTACAACACCACACCTGGTGCAACTCTTCCTGTCTTTTTACAGACATATGTTTTTTTCTCTCTCTGAAAAAAGTTAATTGTTTACAGTATTGTGTAAGTTAATACAGTTGACCTAAATCCTTATATTAGGGGAGTGCATTATTCACAAGAACACAATGTTACCCCTTTTGTATTGATAATGTTAAACCATGAGCATCTTTATTTATTGATATGTTAAACCATGAGCATCTTTTATTTATTTATGTGGCAAGCTAACTTTCTAGGCTTTAAATTTATAGTTCATTAATGACCATACAGTTTTATGAAGGCCACTAATTAAATGTGCAATCTGACTGTGATTGCTTTTTGTATAAGTTCATTACTGTGCAGTCACATTGACCGTAAAAACAGGCGTGCTATCATTGTTTGTATATCTAATGCTTTCATTAAAAAATCTCCTTTGGTATACACTAAAGGAATCTCCCTGGGAATACACTAAAGGAATCTGCATGTGGCAATAAGTATAATTAATTGCATTTTCTTTCATTTACATTTGGAATGCATGATACATGTCCCGTCTGCTGGCATTTGGAATCAACATGTTAAATGACACTTAGATGGCTGTGCTAATCATTACGGAAAAACTTTTGTGAGTTGAATGTATTTGCTGTATTCATGTAGTCTTTCCACCGATTAATTGCAATTACATAACATGCGGTTATTATTAGTGCTGTCAGTTAAATGTGTTATTAACGGTGTTAACGTAAACCTATTTTAACAGTGTCATTTTTTTATCGCGAGATTAACATTATTTTTGGTGTAACAAACTGTAGTTTTTTCACATGCTCTTGCAACATCTAGTAACGTTAGAACAACTACAACACCACACTGGATCTAGCTAGACCGGAAACTAAACAATACGCACTGACGAATGGAATGGAACATTGTATGTGCTGAACGTACACACCCCCTTTTAGAGGAAAGATGACTGATATAATGGAAACCTATGCTGCATCGAAGTGGGGAGCGAAAAGGGCTTATACTTACTAAATCTTGAAACAAACATGAATAAAAGGCACAAAATAAGGTTGGTGTGAGAGTTATCTGTGTGTTTATGGGATTAATGTGACCATTATGTTCCTATTTTTTGCTCTTTCCAGTTTACTTACAGGAGTGTCACGAATGTAGGCAGTCAAACTGCCCGTGGCTGACTAGAACTAATAATATCAATGTAGCCTATCCTACAACTAGGTGAGATAATTGGCTATGTTACAGTATACAGAAGTTCCACAGTTAGCTAGCTAGCAAGCTAACCGTTTTGCATGGGATATTCTACATGCTAAATTTGTTCTCAACATTGGGGTACTGCAAATGAATTAGGTTAGTAATGTACATAGTTTCGACATGAGTAAGTTACATACATATAATTCTTCATAACTGCCGTGTTAGTAAAATTATTGAATGTCCTGTGAGTTAATAACTAGATGTAAAGCAAATGTGTGATTACTAGCTGTCTTTCCCATTGGAATCAATGATATGTTAACTTGTTTTCCGCCAAAATGGGGCGTGATGCATATTAAATGTATCTTTATGATGATGCGCCGCCGCCGTTAGTAGGCTACGTAAAGGCATGCTGCACACACTTGTTTGGGCTTATGAGCAGGCCAAAGAGTAGTAGCCTAGGCTGATGCATTAATCGTGTGCCGCCAAAGATTTTTTCACCGTCACTTGCTGTGGACACCAATGCCGACATGAGTGCGATGCACTCTGCTTTCGACATTAATTTACATTAGATTCCGTTCTTTTCGATACAACTCCGCAGACCAGCTTCGCACTTTGCCGCCGTGTTTGCCTGTTGAAAACTTCGGTGCTGATGTGTGTGGCAAGTGACAGTGCACCATAGACTGTAGGTCTATAAAATGGCAGTGCACTCATGTCGAAAAGTTCCTTATTTTCAACTGAACTCAAAGATAATGAATATAGTATGAATATAGTATTTTCTGTTTGTTATTCCCTTTATAATGTGTGTAGACCTACATTTTGTGCATGCACTTCTGCGGTAGCATTTATTTCAGTTTATATCTTTTTGAATTTTTTTTTGAAAGTCTTAAAGTTCAGTTAATGAAGTAACTTGCTTTGCTTTCATTTAAATCCCAATCAAGATACACAATAATTGCTTTACATTGTTAATATGGACTCCTGGAAAGTTCAGAAATGCAAAATAATAGAATTTTAATCGTATGATAAAATATGTGATTAATCATGATTAACTTTCAGCGATTAATCGCTATTAAAAATGTTAATCATTTGACAGCACTAGTTATTATGAATTATTACATAACATGCGGTTATTATGCATTAATACATAACATGCAGTTATTATACATTATTATATAACATGTGGTTATTATGCATTATTACATAACATGCGGTTATTATGCATTATTATATAACATGGGGTTGTTACGCATTATATATGTGGTTATTATGCATTATTATCACCCAGAGAGAAGAAATACTCTTTTCTGATTGGCTGGCGGGGTGGCTTTTAATTCTGAATAACGGGACACCTATGAAGTAGATCTAGTAAAAAAAAGTTTAAGCGCCGTTCCATATCAATGCTTATGAATGGTAACTATAACAACGATAGTAGGACGACGGTTGAGCCTGGAGGCAGGCTTCGCAACAATGGAATCAACTGTAAACAAGCTAACTGTCCATGCTAACGCTGTTATAAAGCCAACGAAAGTTGTACAACAAGCTGAACTAGTGAGCTTCTTTTTAAACGGAACCGCGTGTTTCCTTTGCTTTACAGTGGCAACCGGGTGATAAGCGGGATAACGGCTTTCGAGGTGTGTCCAGTTATACGGAACAGTTAACAGGACACCTCAGCGGCCGTTATCCCTTACTTATAACATGCAGTTATTATGCATTATTATATAGCATGCGGTTATTATGCATTATATATAATATGTGGTTATTATGCATTATATGTAATATGCGGTTATTATGCATTATTATACAACATGTGGTTATTATGCATTATTACATAATATGCTGTTTTAAAAGACAATTGGGCAATAAAGAGCCTCAGAGTCAGTGATTTTTCAGTCAATTTTTTATGCAGAATTTTCATGAAATTGTTGTATTTTATCAGATATAAAAAGATAGGCAAAACGTATAGCCTTTCTAGAATGTGTTACCAAGACAGAAGAAAAGTAAGAAAATGCATCACGTAAGAAGTAAAAGATACTTTTGTGTATGATACAAAAAGAGACTGTTCCCTGCATATTGGGTCATGTCAGTGGCCTCATCAACATCGCAGCCAATGCACAGAATGGCAGAAGAGCATCTTCACCAAAACAGTAGGCTACAGTAGCTATGAGAAAAATGGAGAAATGTAACATGGTGCCCTGCGGTCCCTTCCCACTGTAAAGATGCTGAAGTGTAACATGGTGCCCTGCTGTTAAGATGCTGCTAGAAGTGTAACATGGTGTCCTGCTGTTAAGATGCTGATGCTGCTAGAAGTGTAACATGGTGTCCTGCTGTAAAGATGCTGGGAGAAGTTGGTAGTAAATGTCTCAGTCTTTCATGGCTGACTACATGTTTTTGCTTCAGTGGCTGCTTTTCTACTGCTCTTAATTTCAAATGGCCACTGAAGCCCAGCCCAGAGGCCTACTCTTAAACTGACCCACTGCTTTCCCTGCTGAAAAAAACAGCCTGACCAGCTTAAGGTGGTTTGCTGGTTGACCAGCTTTTTTGACCACCCTATGATGGTTGATGAGCTAGCCACCTCAAGCTAGTCATTTTAGCTGGTGTTGCTGGTCTACATTGCTGGTTTAACTGGCCGTGCCAGCTTATGTTGGTCATTCTAGCAAACCTGCATGGCCATCTTACACCAGCTGTATCCCACACGACAGGCTGGTCACCAGCATGACCATCTTACACCAGCTGTATCCCACACGACAGGCTGGTCACACCAGCATGACCAGCTTTCTTCAAATGGTCACGCAGGATGTCCACCTGGTGGCCTAACTGCTGGAAGAAAACCAGCAAAGACCAGCTAAAATCAGCTACCAGCATAAGCTGGTTTCTAGCTATGTTTTTTTTTTCAGCAGGGTCTCCTTTGACATGTGCAGGGACAGGCAATGATCAAGCCTCCAGCAGATCAGGATCCTTGAATTTCCCCTTGGGGATCAATAAAGTATGTATCTATCTCTATCTATCCTCTGTTCCAGAGGGATGCACACACCCTCCACTTATTCTTAACTTCATTCTCCCATGCCACCAGAAATGCAGACTATTTTTAGGCAGATATTAATAAGGTGTGCTTGTATTGAGCCTGAGAAAATCTCTTGATGTTTGCCGTGCCGCTGCAGCCGCCAGAATGCGAGCTCCTCGTGCTGGGTATTCTGACCGTTTCTACGCACAGTTATTGTGAGCGCGCGTTTCCCCTGTTTTAGTACACGGTTACTGCACTTCACAGCCACGCACTCGTTTCAGGACCATTACTCGCGCGAGAGGGGGGTTCGTGACCCCTGCCCCAGCTGTCAACTGCGCTCGCGCAGCCGTGTCTGACTTTCCCACTCTGCCCCCGGTAGCATGGCGTCAGGCGAGGAGGACGGTTCGGTTGAGGAGAAGGAAAACAACAACAAGAAGAGAACGAAAAGCGCCATCGCGACAGCATGGCTGACATTTTACAACATCGCCATGACGGCCGGGTAGGTGATTGAACTAGATCGGCACTGGCCCACGACTTCACGGACACTCCCTGAAACTCCTCTCCGCTCCTCCGGACTGAGCGCATGCCGGCGCGTGTTGCTGTTTATAGGTTCGAGTTTCTGAATGCTCCTGCTGTAAAGTCTCGCGCAGGCAGGCAGAGGGCAACTTCACTCACATACTTTTGATCGAATCGAATCGATCGCGTAGCGTGTCTGGAGCGAGTATTTAGTAAAGAATAGCTTGCCATTGTACGGAAATAAAAAAATTCAATACAACCATTGGAACTTTCAGGCTTTCCAAATACGGTTGAACACCCGGTGGCGCGTCACACCCGCCGCTCAAACAGTTGCGGGATAAGTATAGCCGGCGCGCTGTTACTGGAGCCGCGCTGCTGAGGGGGAATTATGCTCAACTGGCAGATTTTACCAACTGCCTTCGCACCAACAGTTTGTCTTCAAATAGTTCTTACATCAACAACACACTAGTGAAGTAGGGCCACGTCGCTGCTTTGTTTCTATAATGATTTGCTCCTATAAAAAACAATTCTGTTCGTACCCGGGGAATCGCTTATGGCAGACTCAAGAATGTGCCTGACTGATCAGGATCAGTTTTAACTGTGTTTGGGTCTGCGGCATGGGAGCTCCGACATTTCCTCTATCCCATTCTCCGCATTTTATCTGTTAGGTCAGCGTTGTTCTGTTGTCCGTGATTTCAGCTTGTCCTTACTCAACATTCTGGGCTATTGGGCTACCGTCTCAGACTGGGCTCCGCTACCGACCCCCACTACTTCATCAATAAACGGCTTCGACTGGGGATTAGTGAGTGTCATCTTTAACTCGCGCCGGGTGTCACGTTACCGGAGAATGGGTTATTAGTAAATCTGCCCTGTGTGTGTGACGTGTCGCGGTGTACCTGGTGGCAGAGTGCGACTCTCCGTGAGATTAGTTGAGATTGCGGGCATTACGCACCTGCTACTGTTGTCGGCGGAGGAAGTGTTGGAATCATCGAGTTGACCTGCAGCGCAGTTAACATCAGGGTGACATGAAGCGCTGTCCACATCAGGCTGGGTGATCTGAACTGTTCTGTTTCGGAGTGGCTTTAAATGGCCGCTTTGTCATTGTCTCTTGAACAAAACAAATACCCACGTGCTCATCCATGCGCCAACTTTGGGGAGAACTAAACCTGTAGCCTAAATGCCTGCTACCGCGCATGTGTTACCGACACTCATATGAAGCCCTAAATGTTTTTTTTTTTTTTTTAATAATTTAAATAACTAACTACGTTTTTTGTCCTTTTGTGTCAACCTGCAATCGGTTTGAGAGAGTTCCAAAGTCCAAAGTTCAAAATACTTCGTACATGAATCTTCCAATCAGTGTTCACCAGTGACAAAACTACAGCAATTGATAGATCAGTTTCAAACAGAGGTACATTTGCCACTAAACATCCCCATCCCTGGGACACACACCAACAGATCAAGTTGTTTGGTTTTTGGTGTCATGAGACCTGCGCTGTTTGTTAGTATGTGTGATTCAGATCCAGAGGCACAGTAGACTTATGTTGGTAGGCTAATATCTTGTGTTGTTACTATGCATGGTAGGCTAATACATGTGAACTATGCATGATGTGCTAGTTATAATGTGAGCATTTTTTAATGCTTTAAGTTGTTCAGTGTATTTTGGAGTGACACTAGTCTTGCTTGGTGAGCGCATATAGTTGCTATAGTGATGGGTGTATGAGTCATGTGCTATGGTTTTGGCAGCAAAATGGGACACGGCAGGCAAATGGGACTCAAACATCTACAACCCCCCCCCCCACACACACACTATATCTTCTGATGCATCACACACACAAACACACACACACAAACACACACTAGACTAGTTTCCGCTAGAAAAAAATGGTGCCGGTCAAAGTGACCGGCAGAGGTTTCGTTTTCCGGACATTTTGATGATATGCCGGTCAAATATCCTATTATCCCTTCTTAATTAGTCAAATTGAGGAAAACTGGAGACAGGCTATGTAGCTTAAAGAATGACATAATCAGGCTGTATAGAATGCAACATGTTCATTAGCCTAACTTAAACATGCCTAACAAGATCTAGCCAGTATCTTTTCATGGACAGCAAGAGTCCGCTTCGTTCGTTGTTTTAAAAAGGCTACGTTGTTTGTTGCTGCTACCCACGTTATCTCCAGTGGTGACAGTTTAACTTACACAGATGCGCACACACAAGAATGAGCGCTCACACCACTACCCCCTAATGCTATGCCTTATTATTTGATAACAATAAATGAAGAAATGTTTACTATTCTTTCGGCCGTGGTTCAATTATACCGTTTAATTGTGCCAGAAATTATCCGCGGACCAGTAATCACCTCGTCGAGGAGGCCCTAACCCTGCAGATCATAGACAGAGAACGCATAGGCCTACTGTATGCTTTGGGTAAAGAACAATTGCATGTCCAGTGTACACGGAGAATGCCAGTGTCTTGGAGCGACCACACCCCCTGCAACTCCACTTCCAATGTCCCTGATTCCGACAGATAGGCCTACGCCCGACACTTATAGTATAAGTATTAAGTATATATACTTTTTGGATCCCATGAGGGAAATTTGGTCTCTGCATTTAACCCAATCGGTGAATTAGTGAAACACAAACAGCACACAGTGAACACACAGTGAGGTGAAGCACACACTAATCCCGGCGCAGTGAGCTGCCTGCTACAACGGCGGCGCTCGGGGAGCAGTGAGGGGTTAGGTGCCTTGCTCAAGGGCACTTGAGCGGCCTGCTGGTCGGGGCTCGAACCGGCAACCCTCCGGTTACAAGTCCAGAGTGCTAACCAGTGGGCCACGGCTGCCCACTTCTGCTTTTTATCTGGTGGTGGTGGAGTTGACCGGACATCTGAGGCTTCAGACGTTACCAATTTATCATCATCCATCGCGTCTGGCCTCTGAAAAAACTTTTAAGGTTATTCTGCCTGGGCCTGGCCATGTTTGAACCGCCTCACTCATTTGTTCGTTGTTTAACATGGACGTTTTAAGCGTGCGCTTCCTATTTGAAATGCAGCATAGGCTATGCATGTTGTTTAATAGCTTACTTTTCAAACGGTAGAGCCTGTTCATATAAAAACATAGCCAGAGGACGTATACTATAGGCTTACATATTAAGGCTTATTCTCAAATTCAGATTGCGTTAGGGGACGGGATTATTAGCCAATTTCAATCGGACAATTTGACCGGAGAGATTTAATTTTGTCTGACATTTAATTTTTTTTCTGGCCAATGTCCGGTAATTACCGGACAACGGAAACCCTGACACACACACAATATCTCTAATTTTGCCCTCACTGCTGTGTGTGTGCGTGTGTGTGTGTTTCAGGTGGTTGGTGTTGGCGGTGGCGATGGCTCGGTTCTACCTGCAGAAGGGCACTCATAAGGGCCTGTACAGGAGCATTGCCAGGACACTCAAGTTCTTTCAGACATTTGCTTTACTGGAGGTGAGACAGTCACACACACACAAAAAACAGCCTAGTCTCATGTAAGAGAGAGAATGTTTGTTTCCTTATTTATTTGTTGTTTGTTTGTTTGTTATTTGTGTAATTTTGTCGTCTTATGTCTTTCAGGTTGGCCATTGTGCAATTGGTAAGAACACAGATACACACTCAAAACAAACAGTGATACTAAGACATCAACATACACACATATGCATACTGCACACACACACACACACACACATATGCATACTGTACACACAGAGTCAGACACAAGGAGTCAGGCAAACACACGCACACACACCTACACACATGCTCACACACACATACACTCACACACAAGCATACACACACTCACACAGACACACAGACACACATACACACACACACACACACACACACACACAAGCGCACACACACACACACATACACACGCACACACACGCAGACTCACACAGACACACACACACACACACACACACACACACACTCACACAGACACACACACACTAACACAGACACACACATACACACACTCACACACACATGTTCTGTACTAATGTCCAAAGCATAGTTTCTCTCCTGCATTAACAATGGCAGTTACAATGGATACACACACACACACATACACACACACTAGGGGTAGTACGGTACACAGAAGTCACGGTTCGGTTCATACCTCGGCTCAGACATCACGGTTCGGTACGAGTTCGGTACAATGGAGGGAAAAGCAAAACAAAAATGCAGAAGGCAAATATATGATTGAGAATGTGTCATTGGCTACTTACCTAACTTGATGTTAAAGGATGTGGCTTTAGAAGAACGCTTCGTTGATCTGATTGGTTGATTTGGCCCGTCTATCACCAACATAGGTGGTGATAGACGATAGACAGATGGTTTATCCAATCAGCTAACCAGTATTTTCGCCCTTTCCCAAACGTTCTCCAACGGAAAGTTCCCAGATGGATATGCGGAGCAAATAGGAAGCAATCCATCTGGCGGAGTCAGGTTAGGGTCTACCTAGTGCTACAATCTCTCCTGTTCCCCTGAGCTAGCTGCGACAGCCTGAAGTGTGCAAAGTAAGATGTAAACAGTAAACAAGTACCCCGCATCATCTACAGACTCAATCTGTAACTTGTAAACAAAATAAGACAATCAGCTATAAAACTGAATATAGACCTACAGTAGAGCATCTCTTATTTATTATGAGTGCAAATTACATACAATAATAATTTTTAAAAATCCACTTAGGCCTTCAACATCTGTGTTTGGTTGTATTTGAAGGGGTCTACAGGTTGCCTCAGTATGTTTCAGTGCGTATACAGTAATAATCTACTAACTGGTTTGCACCGCTTTGTTTTATTTCATTTGCGCTTATATCATATTTAATGGACTTAAAGGACTTAAATTGGTCAAATATGTCTTGTCTTCACCGTGGGATAGTGAGAAACGTAATTTCGATCTCTTTGTATGTCTGGAACATGTGAAGAAATTGACAATAAAGCTGACTTTGACTTTGACTTTGACTTTGACTAATGTATTTAATTTGCGCTTATATAATATTTAATGTATTTCATTTGCGCTTATATAATATTTAATGTATTTAATTTGCGCTTATATAATATTTAATGTATTTAATTTGCGCTTATATAATATTTAATGTCCCTGTGTAAATTCATGCACCGAACCGTGAAGCATGTACCGTTTCAGTTCAATATGAATACATGCACCGTTCCACCCCTAATACACATACACACACACACACGCATATATACACACAAACACACACATACATACACACACACAGATGCTCACACACACACACACACACACACAAATGTATGAATTTCCAATAAATAGACATACATTTGTGGCCTCATGTTTTGCAGGAATGGTGCGGACGTCAGTGATCGTCACAGGGGTCCAGGTGTGCTCCAGGATATTCATGGTCTGGTTTGTCACCAGCAGCATCAAACAGGTGTGTGGTGGTGGTGGTGTGTGTAAATGTGTCTGTGTGTGTCTTTGTGTGTGTATGTGTGTATGGATGCGTGTTTGTGTGTGTAGTCTAACCTGCTGCCCTGAGTCTTCAGTATTAAAAAAGTATAAAAAAAGTAAAAGTACTGTATATATACTCTTTTGATCCCGTGAGGGAAATTTGGTCTCTGCATTTATCCCAATCTGTGAATTAGTGAAACACACACAGCACACAGTGAACACACAGTGAGGTGAAGCACACACTAACCCGGAGCAGTGAGCTGCCTGCTACAGCGGCGCTCGGGGAGCAGTGAGGTGCCTTGCTCAAGGGCACTTCAGCCATGGATGTGGGCATGGGAGAGCAGTGCTCAACCACTTCCCCCACCCATATTTTTCCTACTGGTCGGAGATCGAACCGGCAACCCTTCGGTTACAAGCCCGAAGCCCTAACCAGTAGGCCATGGCTGCCAAACTACACAAAAGCTACACAAAAAAGTAAAAGTGGCTGGGGCATCTTCTATGCTAATTTAGTCAGACTCGTCAGTCATGCTGGCTACAGCTGGATAGTTATCCACGAGAACGCACGAGACAGATCTTTACCTTGAACGCACGAGACAGATCTTTAACTTGAACGCACGAGACAGATCTTTACCGACGAGAAATATGGCGGACCAGAGCCGTACTGTATATCGCCATCTCGTGGCACGAGATCTCGTCCGTTTTTTCCTTGATGACAAATATTGTGATATGTTTGTATCGTGACATCTCGCAAGATATCGTGGCTCACGAGATCTCGTCACATCCCTAGTATACAGCTATGTGCAGTGTGGTAACAGTGCCATTGTAGTGCAGAAACAGTAACAATATAATAGTATTAAGAATAAGTGTATATGCAGGATTAAGAGCAGTAGAATATGGCTATGTATAAGTGTAATTACAGTATGTACATTTGTAAATAAATAGAACACTATGGGTGGGATAGGGTAGTGCAATTGTCCGGGTGGGGGGGCTGTGGGCACAGGCAAGGAGGCATCAGGTGGGGGCAGGGGGGGGGGGGTGCTTAGTTGGTTGGTTGTCACTGGGATGCTGAGCTAGAGTTGTTGATGTGTGTGTGTGTGTGTCTGTGTGTGTATGACAGCCGCAGGAAAGAAGCTTCCTCTGAACCTGCTGGTTCGGGTGTGGAAACTTGACAATGATGTTATGTGATGAGCCATGTACAGGTGTGCAGTCGTAGGTGAAGAGGGAGTAAAAGGAGAGGGCTCAGCACACAGCCCTGTGGTACGCAGGGGTAAAGGAGAGGGCTCAGCACACAGCCCTGTGGTACGCCGGTGTTCAGGGTGAGGTTTGAGGAGGTGTGGTTATCTAACCTAATAGACTGAGGTCTGTTAGTTAGGAAGTCCAGAATCCAGTTACAGAGGGAGGTGTTGATGCCCAGTTCACTGAGTTTGATGAGCAGTTTGGAGGGAATGATGGTGTTGAATTCGGAGATGAAGTCAATGAACAGCATTCTCACATAGGTATTGCTTTTGTCAAGGTGGGACAGGGCAGAGTGAAGTGCTGTTGAGATCCTCTGTGCTCCTGTTCTGATGGTAACTGGACGTAAGTCATTAAGGCTTGTTGCAGTGGATCGTTTTGGCACCTGCACGATGGAGGTGGTTTTAAAGCACGCGGGGACAGCTGCCTGGGTTAGTGACAGATTAAATATGTCAGTCCAAATCTCAGTCAGCTGCACTGCACAGGCCCTGAGTAACACGTCCAGGGATACCATCAGGACCAGCAGCCTTACGTGCATTAGTCCTGCTCAGTGCCATCAGGACCAGCAGCCTTACGTGCATTAGTCCTGCTCAGTGCCGCACATACATCGGTGGTGGAGAGTGTGAGGGGCTGGTGATCTACAGAGACCACAGCCTTAATGGCCACATCCTTGTTGTCCCTATCAAAGCAGCCGTAGAAGTGGTTCAGCTCATCACCTTTTCAGATTAGCCCTGGATGAGCTATAGCAGGGGTATTCAATTAATCTTCAGCGAGGTCCAGTTACGGAAAATTTCCTCAAGCAAAGGTCCGGAGCATCATAATGTTTAACGTGCGTGTTATATATTACATTACATTACATTTGGCTGACGCTTTTTAGCCAAAGCGACTAACAACATAGTAAACAGTTTAAGTTTTGGAGCAGTTCTCAACAATTTTAGGACAATTTAAAAACATTAGAGTACAGTAAGAATAAGTGCATCAGTGAGTGCTGTTTTTAACAGTTACTTGTCAGTTTGAGACGGCTGGTGAGTGCTAGGATCAGTAAGACTTGTTGTAAGTGTTGCTATGAGAGGAGATGTTCTCTAAAGAGCTGGGTCTTCAGGAGTTTTCTGAAAATGGAGAAGGATGTCTCTGCCCTTGTAGGAGCTGGCAGTGTGTTCCACCAACGAGGAACAACAGATGAGAAAAGTTTGGATTGGCTTGAGCATACCGGTGGTAGAGCTAGACGTCGTTCGTCTGAGGAGCGCAGCGGTCTGGAGGTAGCGTATGTCTGTATGAGGGCATTCAAGTAGGTGGGAGCAGAACCGGAGACTACTTTGTAGGCAAGCGTTAGAGCCTTGAATTTGATGCGGGCCGCCATAGGTAGCCAGTGTAGCTGGATGAGCAGCGGGGTAACATGTGCCCTTTTGGGTTGGTTGTAGACCAGGCGCGCCACCGCGTTCTGGATCATCTGAAGTGGTTTCACTGTGCAGGCTGGGAGACCTGTCAGGAGGGCATTGCAGTAGTCGAGTTGTGAGATGACTATTGCCTGAACCAGAAGTTGGGTAGCATCTTGAGTCAAGTAAGTCCTGATTTTCCGTATGTTGTAGAGTGCGAAACGGCATGACCGGGCGACTGAGGCAACATGATCTGAGAAGTTTAGTTGGTTGTCGAGAACAACTCCTAGATTTTTTGCAGTCCTGGTAGGTGAAACAGACAAATTTGATGTTGATGTTGTGATGTATGGTAGGTTTAGCTGGGAGGACCAGTAATTCAGTCTTTGAGAGGTTCAGCTGGAGGTGGTGTGCCTTCATCCATGTAGCTATGTCTGAGAGGCAATCCGAGATCCGTGCTGAAACCAAGGGGCCATCAGGTGGAAAGGACAGATAGAGCTGTGTGTCGTCTGCATAGCAGTGGTATGAGAAGCCATGCGAACGGATAATCTGTCCCAAGGAGGTGGTGTAGATAGCAAAGAGAAGGGGGCCCAGCACTGAGCCCTGGGGGACCCCTGTGGTGAGATGGTGAGGTGCAGATAGCTGACCAAGCCATGATACGTTAAACGAGCGTCCTGTGAGGTAGGATTCAAACCAGGAGAGAGCAGAACCGGAGATTCCCATGTTAGCGAGTATAGAGAGAAGGATGCGGTGATTAACCGTGTCAAAGGCAGCCGATAAGTCAAGCAGAATGAGTACTGATGACCGAGCGGTCGCCCTGGCTTCTTTTAAGGCTTCTGTTACAGACAACAGAGCCGTTTCGGTAGAGTGGCCGCTTTTGAACCCAGACTGATTTGGATCCAGAAGGTTGTTCTGTGAAAGGAAGTCAGAGACCTGTTTGGAGACTGCTCGTTCAATGCCTTTGGATAGGATATATTAGGATGGATGGATGGAGCCTAGTTGTAGGCCTAATGTTTAATGTGAAATAAAATAAGTAGCCTAAAAGGCAACATTCAAAATGAGAAGAAATAAGGCAAGATAAGAGAAAAACTGAGTAGCCTTGGCTATTTTTAAGATCTTAACGTGAACTTAAAATAAAATTTGAGCTGAGACAAGGATGGATATTCCACAGCTGGTTCCTTGAACCCATTAATCAGCAAGTTTTTATGTTGACCCAAAATCCTGGAAACCCAGGAACATCCCGTTGTTGGGCAGTGAATGCATGTAGGCTTAACTAGATTGTGGTGGATCAATCATATTGCCTTCTTAAATCGTAAAATATTCTGTGGTCTCAGTTCACTGTTGAATGGGCCTAGCCTACCCTATGCTTGCTCAAAATATATGCTTTGTCTAGTAGAGGTGCTTCAAATTGGTGCTTTTAAAAATCGCCTGTGTTAGAATATGTAGAAGAGGTCCAGGGCAATTCCGCGCAAAACTGTCACATCCATATTTACATGTAGTTGGTGTTACGGACGTGACAGTTTTGCATGGTATTGCCCCCGTATAGTTATATAAAGCTCTGTTCTCACTGTCTAGCTTTCTCCTCTTTGAGCAATTGATGATTTGAAAATAACTTACTTATCGTTAACTTAGATATCCATCTGATTGTTTCTCGTCCCGTCTCCTCTCCTCGCTCGTTTCAGGCTATCATCTCTTCCCCATAGTAGGCTACTTTACTCACTGACTCGACTTTATCAGAATGTACAGATTTCACTGGCTGAGTAGCAGCAAGCGAAATGATGGTTCCTGAAGCTCCTGAAGTAAATGCTGTTATCCTAACCAACGAAACATTTAGCGCAGCTTTGAAATCTTACGTGAAAATCTAAATTAGGCTTTATGGTCCGGGTCCGGATAGGATCACGTCAGGGTCCGGACTCGGACCGCGGTCCGCCATTTGGTGACCCCTGAGCTATAGGCTTGAGCATCACCTGATCTGAATGCGATGTCTCGTGCCTTCAGCAGGAGTCTGACCTCACTGTTCATCCATGGCTTCTGAGGGGAAATAGTGCAACCTGATGCTCTGACGGTTCGTCCAGGCCAAATGGAGCTCCGGCAGTGTTAGAACAGCCCATCTAACTAGCTAAACGTCTCAAACAGGCATCTATAGGGGACTGTTAGGTGGGTGTTATAGGGGACTGTGACTGTTAGGTGGGTGTTATTGGGGACTGTTAGGTGGGTGTTATTGGGGACTGTGACTGTTAGGTGGGTGTTATTGGGGACTGTTAGGTGGGTGTTATTGGGGACTGTTAGGTGAGTGTTATTGGGGACTGTGACTGTTAGGTGGGTGTTATCACCCGGAGAGAAGAAATACTCTTTTCTGATTGGCTGGTGGGGTGGCTATTAATTCGGAATAACAGGACACCGTTCCATATCAATGCTTATGAATGGTAACTATAACAACCATAGTAGGACGACGGTTGCAGGCTTCGCAACAATGGAATCAACTGTAAACAAACTAACTGTCCATGCTATCGCTGTTATAGGGCCAACGAAAGTTGTACAACAAGCTGAACTAGTGAGCTTCTTTTTAAACGGAACCGCGTGTTTCCTTTGCTTTACAGTGGCAACCGGGTGATAAGCGGGATAACGGCCTTCGAGGTGTGTCCAGTTATACGGAACAGTTAACAGGACACCTCGGTTATCCCTTACTTATTGGGGACTGTTAGGTGTTATAGGGGGCTGTGACTGTTAGGTGGGTGTTATTGGGGACTGTGACTGTTAGGTGGGTGTTATTGGGGACTGTTACAGTAGGTGGGTGTTATTGGGGACTGTTAGGTGGGTGTTATTGGGGGCTGTGACTGTTAGGTGGGTGTTATTGGGGACTGTTAGGTGGGTGTTATTGGGGACTGTTAGGTGTTATAGGGGGCTGTGACTGTTAGGTGGGTGTTATTGGAGACTCTGTCAGAGGGGATGTAGTTGCCCAACCCCCACCCTATCCATCTATCCATGGCAGGCAGGAAAGAAAATAAATCAACAGGCGTGTGTGTGTGTGTGCTCTGTGTGTGTGTGTGTGTGCGTGTGTGCTCTGTGTGTGTGTGTGTGTGTGTGTGCGCGCGCGTGTGTGTGTGTGTGTGCGCGCGTGCGTGTGTGTGCGTGTGTGTGTATGTGTGTGTGTGTTGTCTAGACAGAACGTGAGTACCTTTGCTGAATGTGTGTGTGTTGGTCCCTGCAGCTCCAGAATGCTGAGAGCATGGTTCTGTTCCTACTCCGTGTTGATGCTGTGTGTGTGTGTGTGTGTGTGTGTGTGTGTGTGTGTGTGTGTCTGTGTGTGTGTTGCAGGTCCAGAATACAGAGAGTGTGCTACTGTTCCTGGTGGCGTGGACTCTAACAGAGATCACTCGATACTCCTACTACACCTTCAACCTGCTGCACCACCTCCCCTACTTCATCAAATGGGCCAGGTGCAGTCTCCCACACACACACACACCTGATGCACCACCTCCCCTACTTCATCAAATGGGCCAGGTGCAGTCTCCCACACACACATACGCACACACACACACACACACACACACCTGCTGCACCACCTCCCCTACTTCATCAAATGGGCCAGGTGCAGTCTCCCACACACACATACGCACACACACACACACCCACACACACACCTGCTGCACCACCTCCCCTACTTAATGAAATGGGCCAGGTGCAGTCTCCCACACACACACACACACTTTAGCTCTCACTCTGTCTCTCTTATTCTTATTGTGTGTGTGTATATACCTGCAGGTATAACCTGTTCATTGTGCTGTATCCCCTGTGTGTGTGTGTGTGTGTGTGTGTGTGTCATTATTGGGAAAATAAGTCCCTTCAGGGCAGAACAAGACTCCTCTGCTGCGCGTCGGGGTCCGGTTCGCCCTGTCGGGACCTATTTTCCCAATAATGACCGGCGTTCTACACATGATCCCGCTTCTTACACGTCTCCCCTGCACACAGGGGAGGTCATCGGAGCCGTGCCACTGGAGGAGGGGCCGCTCATGTAGCCCACTCCCCTTAATCATCGCAAATATAGACTCTGGGCTGTGTGTGTGTGTGTGTGTGTGTGTGTGTGTGTGTGGGGGTGGGGGGTTTGTGTGTCAAATGACCACTTCATTCGCGCATTACGAGGCGTGAAGCTGCGTGAAGCTTTAGTACCACTTTCAGCCACTGTGCGTCGCTCTGCCACTGTACATCGCTCTGCCTGCCGTCCCTTACATAATTGTTGCCGAGAGTAATCCCAGCCTACGAATTCAATAACAAAATAAATCATGCATAATTAAACATTACCTCGATTTAGGCTACTTGGGTGCTTAAGGCTTGACTACACGAAAATCGAAATCGAAATGTGCCGTCTACATTATTGTCAGTGTTGGGGTTAACGCAACTACGCAAATCAAAACAGTGGTGTGATAATTGAGCCAGTAGAGAAATAACTGTTCAGAATTAATCTGTAGCCTTGGGTAGGCTTCTGCAGAAAACAATGTTGTTGCCGATTTAATACTATCTGGCGACGTTTTTAACAGGCTACGCAATAGAGGCTTAGACAACTATGACCCACGTTTTGGTTTCGTAAATTAATTTGCCCTACTTCTTGACTGCAATGTAGTCAATTGACTGCTTGACATGTCATTTTTATTTTTCTGTACAATAAACAATTACATCTGCTTTATGCCGCAGAATTACATTCATATTTGGATGACTGCAGACGCGCCACTTCCCTCCCCATATTCCAAGATTAAGATAGTATGAAGTGCTTTTTGTATAGGCTACTATCATAAAAAATAGTTAAAACGAATAGCTATTTGCAATTTGACAAAACACTGGTCCTCATTTTGCGAATGCGAGGACGATATGAGCCTGTTGCATTTAGTTAGATGTCCGAGTCACGCATAATGTTTGAAAACCACTGGCTCGTAATCACAATAATTTAACACACGACAGTTGGATAACCTACTTCATCATGTCCCCATGCCTACATTTTTGTGAGTAGCATAGAGATCGTTAAAAACAATAAAGTATGGCTCTCCGTTTGGGACATCGAAAACGTATATTTTTAATAGACTACCGTCGAAGATGCTGACTTGCAAAAGCCTCGGGATAACACGTTATCTCCACTATCATCAGTCATGCCCCTTGATCAGTGGGGAATGAAATAAAAGTTTGATAACCACTGGCTTAACAAGTTACCTACAGTCCAGAACACAGAATCTGTTGCAATATTCTGATGATCGGCGATGATATCGGCACATGTTTGTTTTCCAAAGTAAGAATTTCACTTCACCATGCACCTTCGACAATACCTGGCCTACCTGGTATCATTACAAACATTATTCTGTGTCCTAAAACTGGCATATTTTATGGCATTGTGTCATGTAAGTTCGTTGCAAAATCTAGAGAAATGTGTGAGGTGGTCAGCGGGAGACAATTGAGACACACATTGGATTGTGTTATTACTTGAACATTCCACACTATCCACAGCTGTGGTAGGCCTATCAGGGGCAGGAGGATTACTGTCAGCGCAGGCTTTATATAAAATTCTTCAACAGAAGGCCTCGAATGTTGTCTTGTTTGTGGAGCGCTTTGCTTCGCTTCTGTAATTTCGGCTTCATTGAAAATGAGGGTTTCCCTCAATGACCCTCCGAGAATAAATAAAGGTTGAATGAATGAATGAATGCAGGCTTGCCAAAAATAAAGGCATGTGGTTTGCGCAGCCTACAGTAAATAACAGACCCGCCAGAATGTGCGTTATTCTGCTTTTTTACGAGCAATATGTTTTTGGTACCCTACGCACACTGCATGTTCTTAAATAACAATGATCATCAGTAATATTCGACCATTAATTTGGGTAAATGGGCAAGCGTGACCACCTTGATTGGCTGATGATTGTAACGCGGGCATGATTCCAAACACCTCCCTTACGATGATGAGTGACAGGTCTCAGAATGCGTGCGCTACACAAGGACGGAAGATGATGAATAACTGGGGCCGTAGGCTATTCACAAAGGCTTTTATCTTACTACTAGGAGTAGGCTACTCCTAAATCGCACTTAAAGATTTTAGATTGGAGTTTTCTCTTAAAAGTTATTCACAAAGCCTTTCAGACAACTCCTAAACTAGGAGTGAGTCTTCGTGGCTATGGATGACGTCATTACTCATGCACGAGCTTGACTGAAGTGACCACCTTGATTGGCTGACGATTGTAACGCGGGAATTCCAAACACCTCTCTTCCGATGATGACTGACAGGTGACAGGTCGGAGAATGCGTGCGCTACACAAGTAGTGCGAAGGACGGAAGATGATTAATAACTGAATAAAAAGGCCTAGCCTAAATGAATAAAGAGTAAGGCAAAACAAATAGCTTAGTAGCCTAATGAAACATAGGCCTATGGATTGATGCAGTAGCCTACCTTTGCAACATTATTAAATTAATCTGTCACCATATCCCTAGGCTACGTTTGCAAAGAGGAGAACATTTTAATTTGATTCACAATGAAACGTTACATTTCATTTACATGTTAACAATGAGTAGTTTTGGTTGTTCTTGGTGGCATTATTGCATCCCTTTTATGAATGCAAAATTGTTCCCTCGCGATTGGAAGCTCCTGTTGCGCATAGGCTATTTCAAAACATCGCAATGTAAAATGCCACAAAAAAGCTGTTTATGAATAGGTCTTAGTGAGTTAGGAGTCCTCTCGACTTAAGCTGTCCCAGACTTAGGTGTTACTTTTAGGTCTAAAATGCTTCGTGAATTACTTTTTGTGAAAAAATTAGGAGTCCTAAAGTTAGGAGTGACACGCCCATTATTTTTAGGAGTTGCTCCTAAATTCGCCAGTTAGGAGCTACTTTTAGCCTTAAAATTCTTTGTGAATATGGCCCCTGAATAAAAAGGCCTAGCCTAAATTAATCAAGGCAAAACAAATAGCATAGTAGCCCAATGAAACATACGGATTGATGTAGTATCTTTGTAACATTATTAAATTATTCTGTTACTATGCCTACGTTTGCAAAAGAGAACATTTTAATTTGATTCACAATAATGTTACATTTAATTTACATGTTGACAATGATTAGCCTAGTTTTGCTTGTTGTTGGCGGCGTTATTGCATGTTAGTTATGCCTACAATGCAAAATTGCTTCCTCGCGACTGGAAGCTCCTGTAGCTGCATAGGATTTCAAAACCGCAGGTTTGTGAATAGGTCTGTGAGTAAGGAGTCCTCTTGACTTCTTTTAAGCTGTCAGAGGTGGGAAGGTGTGATTTTTTGGGGGAAGGGCCGGATTAACTGGGCACAATTGTCTGATGGCCCCCCTTCCCCCCAGCCAACGTGAATCGGGTGGTTAGTTAATAGGCCTATCGTGAAGATTTTTCCTGCCATCTAAGGCAGGAGCGCATCTGTGAGGCCAAGCCTCACCAAGTAGCTCGTTTGTTTACAACTAACATTCCATTTAATTAAACTGCTTTATACACTTCCCCATGACAAAGACATCGTAAAACACTGAAAGTAGCTCGTTTGTTTACAACTAACATTCCATTTAATTAAACTGCTTTATACACTTCCCTATGACAAAGACATCGTAAAACACTGAAAGTTAATATTTTGTCACTAGCAACATTCATCTGTCCTTTGTCAAATGTATTATGTTCCAAGTACCCTATGCGTAATTCTGCTTCATAAAGTTGAACAAATACATTTGCTTATTTCACAGAAAAATATAAATAGCCAGTCAGTGCAGAGTTGGTAAGTTATGGTAGGCCAACTTGCAGTGAACATACAAACAGGGGAAATTATTTCTCTTGCAGCTGAGTAGCCTCAGGTGCGCACGTAGACATAAGGCCGAACATGCAAGCGCCAATGAATCGTGCTCTCATGACAATCGCGCCGTTAAACTTAAATAGGTTAACATCACTCTAAGTTCGCCTTCAAGCAAGGAAAACGATGATTTGAAGACATCTGTTTCGTTGGAAGGGCAAGGGGTAGCAACAGGGCAACACAGAGACAGGCCCGATGGCAGGGCTGTTATGAGAGTATTAAAATATGGGATATTCTACGGGAAAACATTAAAACGGCAAGACAGCGGGGAAAGTTAAAATACGTGATAAACACGGAAAAAGTTGGCATGCATTGTTTCGGTCCCCGTGCACAGGGATTATTTGTCATACTATTAATCACATATGATTATTTGTGAAATTGTGCAAACAGGCGCAACACATTTGAAAAGGAAGGACTGGTATGCAAGCTCACGGGAAAGATTGATTTAAGAACGTTATCACAAAGTGTGTGGCTGTGGCGCGGGCGGAAGACAATTGGCAGAGGAGGGTCATGTCTTTTTTAACAATTCTGTCGGAGGGTCATTGAACAATTTCTAGCAGGCAAGAGAGGGTCATGCAACTTCCAACTGAAGCACTCAAAATTCCTCCGGTGGCCCCTTCAATAAATAACGATCAGTCCCTAGATTGCTGCTGGGCTATAGGTCTTGGTTCTGTTAACAACTCATTGTCAGTGTTGCCAGATGCCAGCAAGGTTTTCCAGCCCAAAACCTCGTCAAAAACCGCGAGAATGCACAAAAAAACGCCCAAATTTGCTTTTGCTTGTTTCTCATTTAAACACATTAAAATCATTAACAAGTTTTAAAATGACCCATTTTTCGACTTAGCCTATCCAATTTCAGAAACAATATTCAATCAAATGAACGCAAAAGTAGGCTACACGGACGTCAGACTATTATTCTATAAGCTTATGTTACGGAAAATAATGCAATAGGCTAAACATAGACTATTAATCTGTCTGTTTAGTGTCAATAGACGCTTGGAACAAAAGCATTCAGTAGGCTAGCCTAACATAAAAACATTGAGTGGATATATGAAGAGTGTCTTGCAGATGCAGTGCGTTCATAACTGGTGGGCCAACTGTAGGCTACACAAAAAATATTTCCATAGGCCTACCCCAAATGTAGGCTAAAGGCTTGAGTTAAACTTGAGTCTGACACCTGTGATTTAGAACAATTAATTAATAGCCTACCTAGGCGCTATATATTCCCTGAGACAGGCAGTTAGGCCTAGAGTTTTCATGAAAATCGCGCTGAATAGGCTATTTAGGACAGTGTCAGTGCGCTCTTTGCAGAAGCAGTGCGTCCATGCATGGCAACTACACGCAAAAAATATTTTCATACGCCAGATATAGGCTAAAGGCAAACTTGAGTTTGACACCTGTAATTTAGAACAATTAGTAGGCCTACCTGACAGGCAGTTAATCCTAGTTTTCATGAAAGTCGCGTTGAACGAACAGGGGTGTCAGTGCGCTCTTTGCAGAAGCAGAACGTTCATGCATGGGCCATCTCTACACAAAAAACATAGGCCTATGGCCCTAGGCCCTTCGTGAAAATCGCTTTGAGCAATTGTTATTAGGCCTAAAAATAATTAAAAAGTTCTAGTAGGCCTAGGCTTTGTCAAACTTCCTCAACAACTGTCGGGCTGGACGGAACGTGGGCCGTAGTCCTATGTCAAGCCATTCGCGCAAGACCTGCGCACATCCATCAACCCTGAAAGAAGGGGTAAGTCCATTCTGTCTCGTAGGTAATCTTTCAGCAGTGTGCACATTCGTGAAGAGATTGACTGTAATGACAAAATGCTCTTTGCCCACTTTGGCATATTGACATTGTCAGTCAGCTAGCTAAGTTTGAAAACCCCGCGAGCTGTGTGTTTGAATGGCGGTCTGCGCCAGAGTAGGGGAGAACCGGACTGAAACACTTTTTAATTAAACGTAATTTACAAAGACATCGTAAAACACTGAAAGCTAATATTTTGTCACAAGCAAACTACATCGGTCCTCTGTCAAATACAGTTGCATTTTCAGCTCTGAACAAAACCATTCAGGATTTATTTAAGGAGAAATCGAACATGCGTTTTGTTTCATTCGTCCCTCCAGACCGGGATAAATGAAACGACATGGGGGACGAAAGAAACATACAGCTAAAAACTTCCCACAACTTCAATATTTGACAACATCATGAATGGTACTTGAAATATGTGTTAATTTGGATAAATTACTGCTGGGCTTTACTGTCTGCTGTGAATATCTAACAACCAATTGCGGTCATTGTGAAGCGCATATCTCGCGGTTATGGAAATACCATGCACTATGCCATTTATATGGCTAGAATGCATGTTTCGATACATAAGGTGACGTGAGCTGAGAGTGTCTGTTGTGAGTTTAGGGGGGCACGTCAGCCAGAGGGTGTGTGAGTGAGTGAGTGAGAGACTGCTGCCTGCTGACCAGAGACGGTCGCTGGAAGAAGGGTCTGAAGTGCCTTTGTTTCGGCTACAAAAACCCGCCGAACTGATCCGAAACCAGCCCAATTTTTATACACCCGCCCAAACCCATTTTTGCCCGCAAAATAGATTGCAAAACCGCCCAATTGGGCGGGAAACCGCCCAATCTGGCAACCCTGCTCATTGTCAAACACATAGCCTATCTCGCGGTTGCATCCATTACAAACAAACATGCAATGTGAACGTCTGGGATTGGGGAGAGCACTAAATGCTCTACTGAATAAGCACGAAGTCAAACCTTTAAATGAAAAACACTCTTTAATAATCCAAAAAAATAAACCGCTAATGAAGTAAGCGTTTATCGCTCGTAACTCCGTGATACCAGGACGTAACAGGAAGGCATTTGGCTGAGCAACGGAGGTTAATATGCTCCATGTTTTGTCCAAATGATAACTGTCTATCATCGTTGCACTCGGAGAAAACCGGAATGTTTCATTCGTCCCCGTTTCAATCGTCCCGGTTGTACCTACTCAAAACGCAGATAGAACCTTATTATTCTAAGGTAGCGAAATAGCGTTCAGCATGATTCATGCCCAATTAATTCCCCCTGTTAAAGTGTTCGCCTTTGTAGTTTGGTTTCGTGATAGCCTATGATAAACGGCTTATGGCCAAATATGTGAAAACGTTAAAATACAGTAGGCGATAAACCCGGAAAAAGTTGACAGTGATTTTTTCATAATCACTTTGGAGGGTCATAGAAAAATGTATTGCTGGTGAGGGAGGGTCACGTCTTTTTGGACTAATGCTCCCAAAACTCCTCCGGTAGCCCCTTAAATAAATAACGAACAGTCCCTAATGAAGTAAACTTGTGACCATCAAAAATCGTTTATCGCCTGTAACTCCGTGATAACAGGACCTATCTGCTCCAGGCTTGCACTAGCATAATAAATATGAAGCTCCCAATTAGCTGCTCCAGGCTTGCACTAGCATAATAAATATGAAGCTCCCAATTAGCTGCTCCAGGCTTGCACTAGCATAATGAATATGTGTTGCACAGTGCTTGCACTAGCATAATGAATATGTGTTGCACAATGCTTGCACTAGCATAATGAATATGTGTTGCACAGTGCTTGCACTAGCATAATGAATATGTGTTGCACAATGCTTGCACTAGCATAATGAATATGTGTTGCACTAGCATAATGAATATGTGTTGCACTAGCATAATGAATATGTGTTGCACAATGCTTGCACTAGCATAATGAATATGTGTTGCACAATGCTTGCACTAGCATAATGAATATGTGTTGCACTAGCATAATGAATATGTGTTGCACAATGCTTGCACTAGCATAATGAATATGTGTTGCACAATGCTTGCACTAGCATAATGAATATGTGTTGCACAGTGCTTGCACTAGCATAATGAATATGTGTTGCACAATGCTTGCACTAGCATAATGAATATGTGTTGCACTAGCATAATGAATATGTGTTGCACAATGCTTGCACTAGCATAATGAATATGTGTTGCACAATGCTTGCACTAGCATAATGAATATGTGTTGCACTAGCATAATGAATATGTGTTGCACAATGCTTGCACTAGCATAATGAATATGTGTTGCACAATGCTTGCACTAGCATAATGAATATGTGTTGCACAATGCTTGCACTAGCATAATGAATATGTGTTGCACTAGCATAATGAATATGTGTTGCACAATGCTTGCACTAGCATAATGAATATGTGTTGCACAATGCTTGCACTAGCATAATGAATATGTGTTGCACTAGCATAATGAATATGTGTTGCACTAGCATAATGAATATGTGTTGCACAATGCTTGCACTAGCATAATGAATATGTGTTGCACAATGCTTGCACTAGCATAATGAATATGTGTTGCACAATGCTTGCACTAGCATAATGAATATGTGTTGCACTAGCATAATGAATATGTGTTGCACTAGCATAATGAATATGTGTTGCACTAGCATAATGAATATGTGTTGCACAATGCTTGCACTAGCATAATGAATATGTGTTGCACAATGCTTGCACTAGCATAATGAATATGTGTTGCACTAGCATAGTGAATATGTGTTGCGCAATGCCTGCACATAGTCACAGTTCTAGCTTCCATTTTCTTTCCGCTGTCATCATCCCAAATGTTCCCACAGCAGACTTCTGCGACGCTGGCGCCTCCTCCAACTCCGTGCTGCCTTCGTTATCTCTCCGTTATCTCTCTGTTATCTGCATGACCCGCAGCACTCCACAACTCCGTGCTGCCTTCGTTATCTCTCCGTTATCTCTCTGTTATCTGCATGACCCGCAGCACTCCACAACTCCGTGCTGCCTTCGTTATCTCTCCGTTATCTCTCTGTTATCTACATGACCCGCAGCACTCCACAACTCCGTGCTGCCTTCGTTATCTCTCCGTTATCTCTCCGTTATCTCTCTGTTATCTGCCTTCGTTATCTCTCCGTTATCTCCATGACCCGCAGCACTCCTCCAACACTGGGCTGCCTTCGTTATCTCTCTTACCATTTCTATACACAGCGTTTTGTT
>NC_055973.1:34457515-34502515 GCF_018492685.1 Alosa sapidissima | reverse complement strand
CAGTGGACAAAAGTTTCTCACCAGGGCACAGTGTAGGCTACAACTTAACTCACATTCCTCCCCTTAGTTTCAACAAGTTTGAAGTAATGTGGATACCTCCATCCCTCAGAAGTTAGCGTTGGCTGCGTCTCGCTTGCTATGATTGCTCTTCATGCTACCAGCCTCTGTCACGTAGGCTGCCATGTGGAGCTTGTGCCTATTGCGCAAGCGCACAGCTGAGAAAGCAGCGTCGCTGTCAGATCTGTTCCTGGGAAAAGTAACATTGTGCCGATATGAAAAAGGAACTACGTTACGTTACCAAATTTTCAGTAGTAGCGTGTTACACTACTTTTTACCCGAAAAATGTTACGTTATTGTAACGCGTTACACACAAGTGCTTGTCACTTTGAATAAAAGTTTGTGCAAAATGGAATAAAATGTAAGTGGGTTTAGTGCGTGGAGTTGTAGATGGTGTGTGTGTGTGTGTGTGCGGAGTTGTAGATGGTTGTGTTTAGTGTGTGGGATTGTAGATGGTGTTTGTGTGTGTGTGCATCTGTGTATATACTGTATATGTGTATGTATGTGTGTGTGTGTCTGTAGGTGTGTGTGGAGTTGAAGATGGTTGTTCTAAGTGTTTAGCTCTGCCTGACCTCTGCTCTGCTGGGTTATAAGGGCCATTTACACCAAGAACGATAACTAGAATTAGCCTAGAAATCTAGACGTGCAGCGCCAGGGCTAGACATTTGCTGCCAGGGCTAGTCTAGCAACTCTCCGTTGGCTTCTGAACTCCAGAAATCGAAACTTAATCAGGCCAATGAAATCGTGTATAGAGTCGTTAGGTGGGCTTAACATAATGATTGATGGCAGAGTTGCAACGGTTTGGCTTGAATTCCCTGCTACTTGAAAACAAATAAGATGGATGTTGCTGCTGGCGAACAGTGTGACACGAGTTAAGCTTTTATTAAGTTGGCAAACGTTGTAACAGTGGCGAGCCCCAGGTACTGCAATTCAGGCGCCAGACAGGCCTAAAATCCTGCCACTTAACTGGGGTCAACACCGCCAGCAATAAATCATAAAAATAAAGATTCAGAGTCACGAGTACAGTTCGCTTTCCCACGGTCTTTGTTTTTAGAAGTTTTCAACACAAAAATGTCCATCAAAACAATATGCACAAGACATGTCAGCGGCTACAGCCCCTTTTAAATAGTTTACACATCTGTCACATGATAACCCTATTTGGAACTCAGCGTAACCGTAATCTACATACCATGAACATATACAAATCAGACAAAACAAACAAACAAAATATGTCCGTGTATGAGTGTATGTGTTTGTTGAATGCGTAGTTGGCGATTGGAGATTGACGTGCGTTGGTCGAGCAAGAGGGTAAGAAAGTGAGAGAAAGTACCTGGCGAGCGAGTTGGTTTGATTGTGCGTTTCCTCGTTGATGTATGCAATTGCGCTGCGTTAGAAAAGGTGATCCTGTCCAGGTCCACAGGGATATGTAATATGCCCGAGACGATAGGTTCCTTTTCGATTTCTCCCGTGATGGAATTAGGCTAACTTTGATCCGGGGGTCGTTTAGATGATGCAGGTATCCAAAACAAACATAATCCCACGAATCCACGAATGAAGACGAGGCAGACGATTCACGGATTCTAAGGACAAGTAAATACTAACTCGACTTGAAACCGCTTATTTACGTTAAGCACAATAGGCTACTTATTTCTCCAGGCTCGCGTACATTCCACAACTCTGTTCAGGTCTCGCCATTCCCACTCTCCATTGACACTTCCGACTACGGCTGCTAAATACTACAGATACGCCCCCAATTAAGGTGACGTCACGGTTCATTCATGAAATTGGGCCTCAAAATTAGCGTTCTGCAGAGCAGTTCGCTACAACGTTTGAACTAGCCAACTAGCTCCGCTGGTTGGAAAACGCATGGGACTCATAGCGCTGCCACTGTCCTATTGCGTGCAGAGGGAATTTGAAAGACGACTGATTATCCTGCCCCTCGGACTGAGCACTGCGAACGGTGAGTGCCCAGACCCTACATTTTAATGTGGGTCTGGCTCGTCAGGCTAAACTAGAATGATAACGGCTAATATGAATGACAATGTCCACACATCAACTATAACTATAAGGACATGAAGAACGATATTGTTGAGGCTCACTTTCAGAGTGATTTTGAGAACGATAAAAAGCTAACAGCCAATCAGAATCCATCAAATTTTAGTCATCACATTCATCAACACAAAGAAATACTTATCGCTGGTCAGTGTGGACCAAGCCTGGAATTTTTATGGGCAAGGCCACTTGGTCTTCAGTTAGGCATATTTGGCGGGTGGCAAAGGCCACACGTCAGGGCACCGGTGCCGTGTCATTTCTCTGACGCTCCATTGTTCCGACCTCTCATTAACCTGAAAAATTCCCTTAGGTCCGACAGCCCAGTAGTTCAACGCCCCTTTGTTTCGAAAAAATAAACCCTCTGCTCCGACATCCCATTGTTCCGACCATATGGCTTTTGTGGATCACCTCCAATAATCTAAAATCTGAATCGACAATAACAAGCGAAATCACTTTTCTCTATCAACACATTTAAATGTTAAACACATTTAACAGACTCATAATGTTGGCTTCAAAAGGCCTAATGATTCGTTGATAAGATCAGGCGGCGCCTGTAGGCCTACGGTGTTACGGATCTCAATAGGATTCAGCAGGAGAGGGAATGCGCACGCACGCTACGGTGTTACAGATCTCGATGGGAGAGAATGCGCACGCACGCTACAGAAGCTGTAAAGAACCTTCACAATGGGAAACTGAATCAAGCAGTAGAATAAGCGGAATAATGGACTTCACTCCATTAGATTATCCGAAAATAAACGCACATTCGAGGTTGTAATGTGGCCAAGATGCGCAGCGGAGTGGCCGTTTAACCTCGCAGTGCGTTTATTTTTCGGATAATCTAATGGAGTGAAGTCCATTATCCCGCTTATTCTACTGTTAACATGTTAAAGATTAAAGGGGAACTTGGCAACTATTTCAACGTAATAAACCCGTTTAGAAAGCATTTGGATGGTTAAATGACCTGTTCCGGTGAAAATGGTGACTTTTCCCGCTGCCCCTAGCGTCTCCAGGCGGAAAACCAACCTTGCAACATTGAGACTACCGTCCTGGAAAGGGAAGTGAGAAACAAGAAACTCGTTTTAAATCGTGTTTCTTACCTTGTAACATCCACATTGTCTGCCGAACTTATGCTAACCGTTTTGCTAGCTTGTAAACAAATACATGTGCTTTATCATTACCTTTTTCCACAGTTTGAAATAGCATAATGCAAAATTTGTCCAGCAGAGGGGGAAATCCTGCCAAGTTCATTTTAAATTTTTTTGTTATCTCATTTGGATAGTTAAAGCTGTTAAATAAGTATTTTTGTAAATTGAACTGCGCGTTCCCATTGATGAAGTTTGATCTGCCGGCTCTCCAGTCCAGCCTCGGACAGCAGCTGAACGGCAGTAGCGCGCAAAGAGTGGTTGGTGAAGCGCTTCTCAAGTCCAAAGTCAAAGTCAAAGTCAGCTTTATTGTCAATTTCTTCACATGTCAAGAAATACAAAGAGATTGAAATTACGTTTCCCACTATCCCACGGTGGAGACAAGACATATTTTACCAATTAGGTCCACAGACAAACATAACATTCAAGTAAACAATATAAAAAGTAAATAAGAGGGCACATACAATGAAGAAATAAGAGCAGCAAAATTTGGGTTGAAATTGTGCAATTGTGCATACAGTAGACAGTCAGTATAATAGTGCAAAAGTCAGGCCAATAGATGGCTGAGGTAGTTCTGTTTGACCTAAGTATGCAAGTGGCATAGTGGTGCAAGTTATGTAAGAGCAGCAGACGTGTGTTCAGAAGTGTTTTCAGGACAACAGGACAACAAGTTGCAAAGTGTGCATGTGTACAAGTGGAGTAGTGCAAGTGGAGTAGTGCAAGGCAGCCATTGTGGGTCCAAAGTCCAGGATGTTATGTAGCTGAGGGTGGAGGGGGGAGAGGGGGAGAGAGTTCAGCATCCTAACAGCCTGGTGTATGAAGCTGTTGGTGAGTCTGGTGGTGCGGGAGCGCAGGCTTCTGTACCTCTTCCCAGAGGGCAGTAGATCAAACAAATTGAAAGTGAGCGGGGTGACTTGCATCACTCACAATTGTGGTCGCCTTGCGGGTGAGGTGGGAGGTGTAAATGTCCTTCAGAGAGGGGAGTGAAGCACCAATAATCCTTCCATAATTCACTATGCGCTGCAGAGCTTTCCTGTTGTATTCAGTGCAGCTTCCGCCCCACACAGCGATACAGCTGGAGAGGATGCTCTCAATGGTGCCTCGGTAGAATGTGGTCATGATGGCTGGTGGAGCACTTGCTCGCCTGAGTTTCCGCAGGAAGTACAGGCGGCGCTGAGCTCTCTTCGCCAGTGATGCGGTGTTGGTGGTCCAGGAGAGGTCTTCACTGATGTGCACCCCCAGGAATTTGGTGCTGCTCACTCTCTCCACCACAGCACCGTCGATGGTCAGTGGCAGGTGTTGGGTGTGACCTCTCCGGAAGTCAACAACAATCTCCTTGGTCTTGCTGACGTTCAGCAGGATGTTGTTGTCCCTGCACCACGTGGTCAGAAGGTCGACCTCCAACCTGTATTGAGTCTCGTCGACCTTGGTGATGAGACCCACCATAGTTGTGTCGTCAGCAAATTTCACTATGTGGTTGTTGCTGTAGGTTGCAGTGCAGTCATGCGTCAGCAGGGTGAAGAGCAGCGGACTGAGCACGCAGCCTTGGGGGACCCCCGTGCTCAGTGTGATGCTGCTTGAGATATTGTTGCCAACACGTACTACTTGAGGCCTCTGACAGAGGAAGTCCAGTAGCCAGTTGCAGAGGTAGGTACTGAGTCCCAGTTTGTCAAGTTTGCAGATGAGTTGTTGTGGTATTATGGTGTTAAATGCAGAACTGAAGTCTATAAACAGCAATCTCACATATGAGTCTCTTTTCCAGGAGGGTGAGGGCTGGGTGGAGGGCAGAGCAGATTGCATCCTCTGTGGACCGTTTGGCTCGGTATGCAAACTGGAAGGGTTCCAGGGTGGGGGGGAGAATGGATTTGATGTGTGACATGACAAGCCGCTCAAAGCACTTCATGATGATGGGTGTCAGTGCCACAGGGCGGTAGTCATTGAAGCAGGATGGAGCAGTTTTCTTCGGCACAGGTATGATGGTGGCAGCTTTGAAACATGATGGGACGATGGCTTGCTTCAGGGAAATGTTAAAGATGTCTGTGAAGACATCCTTAAGCTCCTCAGCGCAGTCCTTCAGCGCACGACCTGGGATGTTGTCTGGACCTGTTGCCTTACGGGTGTTGATAGCAGCAAGTGTCCTCTTCACGCTGTCGGCAGAGAGGCTGCTCGTGTGGAGGGGGAGGGGTCTTCTGTGGGCAGGTGCTGTTTTGTGCTTCAAAGCGAGCAAAGAAGCGGTTCAGGTTGTTGAGCAGAGGGATGTTGCTCTCACAGCTCTGTGGCGCGGGCTTGTAGTCCGTGAGGGCCTGAATGCCCTGCCATAGGCTTTGTGTGTTCCTGCAGTCTTGTGGGTGGTTATCTTGTGAGTGTATTCCTTTTTTGCTTCCTTGATGCCACGGGACAGGTTGGCTCTCGCTGTTCTGATGCGCGGCAGCAGGCGTTCATTGAAAGTAATTTCTGGTAGGCCGTAATCAGACATAATCAGCGCAGTGGTGTTTCTTTGCTGTTTTTCCTTGATACAATGTTTCAAATTAACGGTAATTTTCACTGAACGTTCTAAAGAACTCGGGCGAATTGATACAAAATATGTAGGCCTAAGAAAGTCAAAAAATGGAACTACTTCATAGCCGTGCAAATAACCGATTTTTTTAAATGCACGTTCTAAAGAACCTTCACAATGGGAAACTGAATCAAGCAATAGAATAAATATACTTATACTTATTACAAAATGCTCTGCTGACCTGTCCTGTCCTCTGCTCTGCTGACCTCTGCTCTGCTGTCCTGTCCTGTGCTCTGCTGTCCTGTACTCTGCTGACCTCTGCTGTCCTGTCCTCTGCTCTGCTGTCCTGTGCTCTGCTGTCCTGTCCTCTACTGTCCTGTGCTCTGCTGTCCTGTCCTGTGCTCTTCTGACCTCTGCTCTGCTCTCCTGTGCTCTGCTCTGCTGACCTCTGCTCTGCTGTCCTGTGCTCTGCTGTCCTGTCCTGTGCTCTGCTGTCCTGTGCTCTGCTGACCTCTGCTCTGCTGGCTCTAGTGTTTCCACAGCTGTTCCTCCACATGCTGCGCCAGAGGAGACGAGTTCTTCATGGAGAGGTGATCGTGGAGAAGGACGACTAGACGCCCCACAACCTCCACAACCCAACCACGCTTCACCCAACAACCCACAAGAGCACAACCCAACCACCCCAACCCAAACCAAACAGACCACAACCCAACCACACTCCACCCAAACCAAACAGACCACAACCCAACCTCCACAACCCAACCACCCCAAACCAAGCAAACCCAACCCCAACCACGCTCCATCTCCTCACAACTCCTCCAGTCACAAACAAACTGACACCCCTTCTACCCAATCAGGATCCGCCTCAATTACACCCCTCCTCCAGTCATGGCCTTCTGATTGAGTGAGCTGTTAGAGAGGGGGCGGAGCCTGGAGGAGGCCCAGAGCTGGACGATGTGGCTCCCAGAATGCAACAGGAGCTCAACCAGCCATCGACCGGCAGCAGCGGGCACTCACTCATCTGACCAGCAGCAGTCTGTCCGTGCAGTAGACCTGAGCGCTTCCTTAACACACTCCCAGGCGTGGCCCAGATGAGGCAGCAGGCGTCCGACGTCTGTAAAGGTCCTGCCCAGATGAAGCAGATGGCTACTGGTCCCCAGCCGTGTGTGTGGTGTGTGTGTGTGTGTGTGTGCGTGCGTGTGTGACGGAGCATATAAGGGAAGTGTGTGCTGGCTGTCGTGGAATTCGCCTTATTCACCCGGCGGCTAGAACGAGGCTACAGGGTACACTTGCCACTACGCCTCAGTCCAGCAGATGGTGCTATTACACCTCAGTCCAGCAAATGGTGCTATTACACCTCAGTCCAGCAGATGGTGCTATTACACCTCAGTCCAGCAGATGGTGCTATTACACCTCAGTCCAGCAGATGGTGGAGGTAATGCACTCCGTTTGCAAACTGCCAAAAGAACTCACTGAAGAAGAAGAACAGGCCAGTGAACCCTTCTTTTTTGGTGAGCTTTTTTCTTGGCAGTTTGCAAACGGAGTGCATTACCTGAGGTATAATCTGAGGCTGAGGTGTAGCCTCGTTCTGACCGCCGGGTGAATAAGGCGAATACACATTAGAAACCTGTCTGTGCTTTGCCACACACACACACACACACACGCGTGAGGTGATGTGAACAGATGTGCTTGGGTGTGATGTGAGAGGGTTGTGTTGTGTTCAACAACGGGCTCCATGTTTACATCTCCACTGTCAAACGTTTTTATTTATTGGCTGAGGCGCGGGGGAGTGGCTGCAGTCAGGCAGATCAGGGCTGGGATTGGTCAAGGGCTCTCTGTGACCCCCGACCTCTGACCCACAGCACTCCCAGTTGTCTGCCTCTCTCCGTCCACTATTTATTTGTCAGTGTAACATGAATGTGTGTATCTTGAGAGAATGAGTGAGTGTGTGTGTGTGTGTGTGTGTGAGAGTGTGTGTGTGTGTGTGTGTGTGTGTATGTGTGTGATTGTGTGTGTGTATGTGTGTGAGTGTGTGTGTGTGTGTGTTCCCTCTTTACGGTGCTACTGTGAGGTCATTGCAAGTTTTGTGTACCGCTGAGCAGAATGGAGGCGGAGCTGAGAGAAACAGGAAGTCGAACGATGGGAATAAAAATGTGAAGACACAAGAAGACACGTGTGTGTGTCAGTTTGTGCATGTATGTGTGTGTGTCAGTTTGTGCATGTATGTGTGTTGCCTGGACACACTGATCATAGCCTGTGAACACAAACCCAAACACTCCAACTCTTTCTGCAGAGGGTCATCAATCAGAGATGGATTAAAAATACAGCGTAGGTTCAAGATGTTGAGAAGCAGGGTCATCCAATCCGCTTCCAGAACTGCAGGGTCATCCAATCTGCTTCCAGAACTGAGCAACACATCCAGAGAGATGAAGTGTGCAGTGATACTGGAGGTGAAGTGTGTGGAGCTCACAGACATCTCAAACACATCTCACAGACACACTGTCAGACATCCCAAGTCTCCCGGAAGTTCCGGGAGTCTCCCGCATATTGATAGCAGCTCCCTGATGCCCGCAAATTACTTAAAATCTCCCAGAATCTAGAGCGAGCGAGCAAGAGCGTGCACAAGAGACAGGCTGTGCTCAAATCACGCGTGCATCTGTAGCGCGCGCGAGACAGAGAGGGAGATGGAGAGAGAGCGTGTGGTAGTGTGCGTGTGTGCCTCATGAAGCATCCTGATTGGCCTGTTTTGGTAAGTCAACCAATCAATTGTCAGTGTGGGCGGGCTTTTATCTCTTCTCCCGAACCGAATTAATTAATCCGTTCAGTCAGTGTATCAGGAACAGGAGTGCCATGGCAGAGGGAGAGTGCCCCAAAAAACGAAAGTATAAGACACATTTTACACCAGACTACACAAAAGTTTACCCCTGTCTTATACAAGTTAAACATAATGACAGTCTTGCACGCTGTACAGTTTGTAACAGTGACTTCAGCATTACCCATGGCGGGTTAAATGACTAAGACATGTTGAGGTGAGTTCAACTTTCAAGATTAATTTCATATGCAACAAACTCCTTAGACCTGTTCAAAATTGCAATGGAATATAAATAAAAGCTATAAATAGTAAAAGTAATCTACATATTTTAACAAAATTAACAAAGAATTGCATATAGGGCTAAGCCTATTGAAATTATATTATGCTTTTAGGGACCCCAACATGTTAGGGAGGCTAAGCGCAGGGAAGGCTGCTCCAATATATCAGTTCTTCCATTCAGATAGGCAAAGTCTCACTGAGAAGGTGACTACAGCTGAGGTGTATTTCACATCTTTTATTGTGGAACATAACCTGCCATTTCATGTGTGTAGGCACACAGGCAAGTTATTTAGGAAAATGTTTCCAGACTCTGAGATTGCAAAACATTACGCCTGCTCTTCCACTAAGACAGCAGCTATGATGAACCTGGCACTGGAACCTGAATGTTCAGAGGATTTATACAAGTTAATTCAGACAGAAAAAAGGCCATACAGTATTATGGTTGATGAAAGCAATGACATCATGTGTGAGAAGGAGTGTGCCATTTTAGTCAGGTACTACTGTGAAACACAGGATAAGGTGACAGTTGAATTTGTAGACATGCCAGTGTGCAATGATGCCAAAGCTGGCAACATATTCAACTGCATTGCATCATCCAGCCGGCATCCAGGGGCAGCCGTGGCCCACTGGTTAGCACTCTGGACTTGTAACCGGAGGGTTGCCGGTTCGAACCCCGACCAGTGGGCACGGCTGAAGTGCCCTTGAGCAAGGCACTTAACCCCTCACTGCTCCCCGAGTGCCGCTGTGGTTGCAGGCAGCTCACTGCGCCGGGATTAGTGTGTGCTTCACCTCACTGTGTGTTCACTGTGTTTCACTAATTCACAGATTGGGTTAAATGCAGAGACCAAATTTCCCTCACGGGATCAAAAAAGTATATTAAAAAAAAAATCCATGCATGACAAAGGCCTTGAATGGTCTAATTGCGTAGGATCCAGTAGTGACAACTGCAATGTCATGATTGGTAAAAACAACTCTGTCTTATCAAGAGTAAAAGCACATGCACCATATATATACAGTGTTGGCTGTCCGAGTCACTTGGTTAACATGTGCCAAAAGAGCTCTCAATGTCGCCTGAGGAATTGCTAATTGACATCTACTACTTTTGAGAAAAGTTCAAAAAGAAGAGAAGACCTTGAGCAGTTTCAGGACTTTTGCGATGTAGCCCAGCAGAGAGTACAAAAGCACTGTCCAACACGTTGGCTTTCTTCGGGGAAAGGTTTGGACCATCTGCTCAACCAGTGGCCAGCCTTTAGTTCTTATTTTGAATCACATAGTGAGAATCACAAGTCCTGTGACATTCAGAGGAGGTTGACAGACCCCAGTATGAAACTTTACACTAGTTTTCTCCACAATGTTACACAGTGCTTTGCTAAATTTAATTTGATTTTTCAAAACAAGGCACCAGTTCTTTTCAAGTTAAGCCCAGGAAAGCCCCTGCATTAAGGCACCAGTGGTTCTCACCATTAAACATGTCTTACAGACAGGCTGTTCTCACCATTAAAAGTGTCTTACAGACAGGCTGTTCTCACCATTAAACGTGTCTTACAGGCTGTTCTCACCATTAAACGTGTCTTACAGACAGGCTGTTCTCACCATTAAACGTGTCTTACAGGCTGTTCTCACCATTAAACGTGTCTTACAGGCTGTTCTCACCATTAAACATGTCTTACAGACAGGCTGTTCTCACCATTAAACATGTCTTACAGGCTGTTCTCACCATTAAACGTGTCTTACAGGCTGTTCTCACCATTAAACATGTCTTACAGACAGGCTGTTCTCACCATTAAACGTGTCTTACAGGCTGTTCTCACCATTAAACATGTCTTACAGACAGGCTGTTCTCACCATTAAACATGTCTTACAGGCTGTTCTCACCATTAAACATGTCTTACAGACAGGCTGTTCTCACCATTAAACATGTCTTACAGGCTGTTCTCACCATTAAACGTGTCTTACAGGCTGTTCTCACCATTAAACATGTCTTACAGACAGGCTGTTCTCACCATTAAACGTGTCTTACAGACAGGCTGTTCTCACCATTAAACGTGTCTTACAGGCTGTTCTCACCATTAAACGTGTCTTACAGACTGTTCTCACCATTAAACGTGTCTTACAGGCTGTTCTCACCATTAAACATGTCTTACAGACAGGCTGTTCTCACCATTAAACATGTCTTACAGGCTGTTCTCACCATTAAACATGTCTTACAGACAGGCTGTTCTCACCATTAAACATGTCTTACAGGCTGTTCTCACCATTAAACGTGTCTTACAGGCTGTTCTCACCATTAAACATGTCTTACAGACAGGCTGTTCTCACCATTAAACGTGTCTTACAGACAGGCTGTTCTCACCATTAAACGTGTCTTACAGGCTGTTCTCACCATTAAACATGTCTTACAGACAGGCTGTTCTCACCATTAAACATGTCTTACAGGCTGTTCTCACCATTAAACATGTCTTACAGACAGGCTGTTCTCACCATTAAACATGTCTTACAGGCTGTTCTCACCATTAAACATGTCTTACAGACAGGCTGTTCTCACCATTAAACATGTCTTACAGACAGGCTGTTCTCACCATTAAACATGTCTTACAGGCTGTTCTCACCATTAAACGTGTCTTACAGACAGGCTGTTCTCACCATTAAACGTGTCTTACAGGCTGTTCTCACCATTAAACATGTCTTACAGGCTGTTCTCACCATTAAACATGTCTTACAGACAGGCTGTTCTCACCATTAAACGTGTCTTACAGACAGGCTGTTCTCACCATTAAACATGTCTTACAGGCTGTTCTCACCATTAAACGTGTCTTACAGACAGGCTGTTCTCACCATTAAACATGTCTTACAGACAGGCTGTTCTCACCATTAAACATGTCTTACAGGCTGTTCTCACCATTAAACGTGTCTTACAGACAGGCTGTTCTCACCATTAAACATGTCTTACAGGCTGTTCTCACCATTAAACATGTCTTACAGACAGGCTGTTCTCACCATTAAACGTGTCTTACAGGCTGTTCTCACCATTAAACATGTCTTACAGGCTGTTCTCACCATTAAACATGTCTTACAGACAGGCTGTTCTCACCATTAAACGTGTCTTACAGACAGGCTGTTCTCACCATTAAACATGTCTTACAGGCTGTTCTCACCATTAAACATGTCTTACAGGCTGTTCTCACCATACAACAGACAGACTGAGGAAGTCATTCGTCCCCAGGGAACTGTTCAATGCTTCACTTAAGGGAAGAGGAGAAATAGACTTCTCTGCATAGTCTGTCTGCCTCTTCACCACCTCCATGTCTTGAACTGTTAGCCTAGAAATCTAGAAGCGCCCCTAGCGGCTAGTCTAGCAACTCTCCGTTGGCTTGTGAGCTCCAGAAATCGAAATTTAATCAGGCCAATAAAATCGTGTATAGAGTCGTTAGGTGGGCATAACATAATGATTGATGGCAGAGTTGCAACGGTTTGGCTTGAATTCCCTGCTACTTGAAAACAAATAAGATGGATGTTGCTGCTGGCGAACAGTGTGACACGAGTTAAGCTTTTATTAAGTTGGCAAACGTTTGAACTAGCCAACTAGTTCCGCTGGTGGGAAAACGCATGGGACTCATAGCACTGCCGCTGTCCTATTGCGTGCAGAGGGAATTTGAAAGACAACTGATTATCCCGCCCCTCGGACTGAGCACTGCAAACGGTGAGTGCCCAGACCCTACATTTTAATTATTGAACTGTCTGTCCACTAGCCACTTTTTACCACTGTCTTCTGCCTCACTGTTTGCGTGCTATATTAGCACATATGCACAACCCCTCCCTCCATGCCACAGCCAAACTGTGGCCACACTTATACCTTCCTTAATATAGTTATATATATATATAGATATATAGACTTTATTCTTGCACTGTTGCACTGTTTGACTTACTCATTTGCACCATCACCATGACACTCATTCACACAGAGCACCTTACCTTACCTTATGCACAGAGAATCAAAGGGCCAGGTCCCTGCCTCAGTCATTGCAAGCGCATCTTATTTGATTAATCACCCACTATGTGGATACTGTTAGAATTGTGTTATTTAGTATAATTTCTATATTTAGTATTTAGTATATATTTATCTTCTACTATCCTTATTGCTTAGTTGTGTTTTTTATATTATATACTTTTAATTACTTTCTGCTGTTAGTGAATGTGTGTGTGTGTGTTGTCTGTATGCTACTGTGACCTTGAATTTCCCCTGGGGATCAATAAAGTATCTATCTATCTATCTATCTATCTAAATGCATCTTACAGACACGCTGTTCTCATGGCTGTTCTCACCATTAAACGCGTCTTACAGACCAGCTGTTCTCACCATTAAACTCTTGCGCCATGAACCAGCTGTCATAGTGAAATTCATAAGTCATAGTGAAATTTACTTGACTTACTCTATCTATACAATTAGAAGAAGTCAGCTGATGATTGTAGCAAGTTAACACGGCTGATGGTGTTGTCTTGCTACAGCAGTTGCCCAAGCCAGTAGGTCTTCAAAGTAGCATGGTTAAGTTTTCAAACATTTCACCTGCTGGTCAGGCTCTCTGTGGCCACCTAGTATCTGTAGCCTAAATTGAGGAAGCGTTGCTGGTCTAAAAATAAATAAATAATAATAATAAAAAAAAAGTGTGATGGGGAGGATTGAACCCATGTCGACTGCGTGAAAAAGCAATGTATAGGCATTAACCTGTTGCGCCACATGAGAAACACCCAAGTTGTGAATTAGGAAATAAAGTATAAAAAAAACATCAAACCCATGTTTACATGTCAGCAACATTAACGTTAATAGCCTATAAGACTGAGAGTTTTGACTCTCCCTGTGCGCAAATTTTGTGTAAAATATGGACACGTTATAAACTTCTCCTGCCCATTGCAGTGTGCGTTTCAATGCCTGTGTTTCATGAACTGAATTCTTAAAAAAATAGGCTGGACAAAATAATACGCAATTAGGCAACAAATTTTTATTTATTTGCTGACGTTCATGTGGCTCTACAGACTAGGGATCGACTGATATATCGGCCGGCCAATATATCAGGCCGATATTTGCGTTTTTTTTACGTGTATCGGCATCGGCCGATAAGCCGCTGCATTCGCCAATAGTTTTCCCCCCGCATTATTTATATACAGGTGTCCACAGGCAGCTCTGTGTTGCTGGAGACGCTGCAATTCACGTGCAGACTGCCCCTCCCCCACGAGCAGAGTGCTGAAAGCCTGCTCTTCAAGACAAGAATAAACTTTCAAAGCATCTTTTAACTGTTTGACTTGAGCTGAAATATTGCCATACACATTGAAGGTGGAAGCAAGTTTGTGGGTCCAAATGGAAAACACGAATGATAGATAGGTAGGCTACTTTTTTTAATGCTTAATGATCGTTTATAAAACTGCTTGCCATTGTATTTAGGGAGCCGCAAATAGCTATAGTTGTAGGCTATCCATATTCATGCGGTAGCTGTTACAAACACTGGTCATATGATTAAGTAGCCTAATGCCAACGTTGTTCCGTGGTATTTGTGGGAGTTTTATTCAGCGACCACCTGGCTGAGTGTTGGACGCATGTGGTGTGTGTGTCTCCCTCCCTGAATGTCTGTTCTATAAAACATGCTTGCCATTGTATTTAGGGAGCTGCAAATAGCTAAGTTGTAGGCTACCCGTATGCATGCGTTAGTGGTAGCTGTTACGAACACTGGTCAATCATATGATTAAGTAATGCCGACGTTGTTCCGAGATATTTGTGGGAGTTTTCTTCAGCGACCACCTGGCTGAGTTTTGGACGCGTGTGGTGTGTGCGTCTCCCTCCCTCCCCCTCTCCCTTCGAGCGGGGCGGAGTTGCCATCGCAGTGATATCAGAGCTTTAATAATGAGAGACGTGTAGTTGAATATTAATTCGTGTTAACGTTTATCATGTACCAGACATACCGTGTATGCCTTACTTGTTTAGAGCCGTTTGCTAACGTTATCATTATCAATCCAGTTCAATGGTGGTTCGTCAGCTACCAATCAGAAGTTTGTGTGTGCGTCTGGTCTGTCTCACTCAGTGGGACACACGCATTTTAAAACTTTGAGAGATACGTTTTTATACCTTTTGACGTTGATGCCGTTTAGAACAGAAACATCTGACACCACGTTATTTTCCTCTGCTGATTTATGTTCTGTGGTTGACAAATCTGGCAGCTTTTTTTTAGAAAAAATATAGACATAGAAAAATTGAAACCATGCAGTCAAAAATGACAAATCAAGCACTTTATTTCAATAGCTACTTTTCAGGCTTATTGTTTTCTTAAATTATTTAAATGTGTTGACAAAGGACATTTTGTTATGACTTGAATTATGTCTTATAATATGTCAGCAAGCAATGCATCATCAAGGCTGTGTTGTAAGATGTTGATGAAAGCATTTTGCACAGTTAACCATATCCAGTGCACCCATCCATAAGTTCAATAAATGTTCCTTTTTGAGACTTATAACATTTGTTATCATATTTGTGTAATTATGTGTCATTTGTATGATGTAAATTGAGGGAGCAAAATAAAAGCAGTATCGGCTCCAAATATCGGCTCAAGAAAATCGGCAGCCTGTATCGGTCATCGGCTAAGGCTGATGGAAAAAAATCGGTAACGGTATCGGCACTAAAAAATCCATATCGGTCAATTCCTAAAATCATCAATCCCACTCTTTTTTTCTGAGTCACTGGAACTTGAACTGTGTTCTGGCCATGGCCACTCAACTGCCTATAGCTACAACATACAGTAAAATCTACCTTACTGTGATGCTCTCCACTCTGCACCTGCACTGACTCACATTCTAGTCTCCTGTAAACAATGTTTTTAAAAAAATAAAAAAAAATAAAAACATTTTTGATGAATTCTCTTATCATATACTATACTTCATACCTGTAGGAAATGTTATTTGAACACATGAAAGCTAAAACATTCCCGTAACTGAAATGCAGTATTCAGGGTTCGTACACCTATTCCAAGATCAATTCAAGCACTTTTCAAGCACTTTCAAGGTCAATTTTCAAGCTTTTCCAGCACTTTACAGCGGTGGCAAATGACATGATACGAATATAGTAACTCAAACAGTTCAAACTTTTCACTTTTTTATCATTTAAAGATGGTTTTAACAGACAAAATTGTGTTTCTTAATAGGAAAAGAAATTAAAACAGGAAAAGTTATTAAAGGAAATTAAAGGAAAACTTAAAAATGTGTCACCTGTCTGGAAGTAGACTTTGCTTGCTATCTAACTGGCTGAGTCAATATACCAAAAAAAAAAAACATTAAAAAAATAAATAAAATAAGAAAAGAAAAGAATCACTCAAAAAATAACTATTCTTTGCTGAATATGTGAACTCAAACTAATGTTAAGGCTGCTCTTTCATGACAGTCAAGACTGATTATGTCTCTTTCTTGCCTACGACGGCATGCAGACAGGCCTACATTTGTTATCATGAGCTACCAACCAGTAGGCTAGTGATGCGGAGATGTGACGTTGGGTGACGTGAAGATAACTGAGTTGTCATATAATTGGATAAATTTAACTTCTTGCCAAACGGCACGATATGCACATATGCATGGTGTTTTAATGTCCTTTCCACTTGTAGGGCCTATAAGCATTAAACCACAAAACTGAGCTGAAGTTTGACATGACCAAGCCAGGATTCAAATACCGAGGTCAAGGGTGTTGATAGAAATGTTGCCCCCCGCGAAATACTATGGGGGTCCGGGGGCATGCCCCCAAGGAAGAACATTTTAAAAAAATAACCCCTTATATGATGACTTATGGTGAATTTTGCGGAAACTAATAGATACATTTACATAAATATAATTTATACATTATAGCATAAATCACACTTAGAAATACAGCCTATTAGGCATATGGTACATTTATAAAAGAGCAAAGTAGCCTATATATGCCTATGAAAGACTTAACCATAGAGGGCTGTAATGTAAAGGCTATCATGATCATTTTGCCGTATGACGTAGAAACATTTGTTCAGTTTATAACATGTTTTGTTTATAACTTAAACCAACACACTTTTCCACAATATTCTACTTTTTTAGATGCACCTGTATATTTCAAGAGCATTTTCTCCAATTGGTTTTGAGGATATTTATACTGATCTCTGCTCCATCTTTAATTAAGAATGCTCTGCTTCTCCTCATCAGAGTAGTGAATGTTGCATTTATAAATTGCAGGGTCATAGGCTGCGGAGCTTGTACCTTCTGACACAGTGAGTGTCACATCTTGACTCTCACTCACTTGTGAGGGCCCTTTGCCTATTATTTCCCTCTCTTCTCCTAACTCGTTCTCCTCATTTCCACCTTTCTGCCTGATTTCCCTTCTCCTAACTCTTTCTCCTCATTTCCACCTTTCTGCCTGATTTCCCTTCTCCTAACTTCTCCTCATTTCCACCTTTCTGCCTGATTTCCCTTCTCCTAACTCTTTCTCCTCATTTCCACCTTTCTGCCTGATTTCCCTTCTCCCGTCTCCTGTGTAAATAACTGACCGATAATCAATATCATGCTTAGATAATATCCATATAAATATCTACTATTATCTACTATCAGTGCAGGTTAGCTAGCTGCAACTCCACTGAATTTCAGCATAACATTTTGAGTAGGCCTTGAAGTCAGCCTTTGTTCAGGTCTGACGATTATTTATTTTGGACAATGGATTTGTGGGTATTGAAGTTTATTTGAGCTGCGTGAGACACTGTGTTGCGTCGTTAGTTAGGACATAGCAGTCAACTCTACTTTCGTTTTGACATGTCAGAGGTATATCTACAACTACGTGTTGCGTGACGCTGCGTTGATGCAAGGATAATTGTCTTGTAGGCTATTTTTAGTTAATGAATAAAACGAAATTTGAAGAAAGAAAGGTGACCTCTATGGTAGATACGGCCATAGACATGACTGGTGCGGTTTTTGCATTCACATGCCATAAAGTTTCGTCTCCCTCTTCAACCTAACGTTCTCCTTGTCTTCCAATGATTGGAGCTAAGTAGCCTATTCAATAATATGTTAGCTTTAATGGCGACCTAGCTAGCAATGCACCTACAGTGGACATCGCTTTCAAATGACCACTTCATTCGCGCTTTGCGCGGCGTGAAGCTGCGTGAAGCTTTAGTACCACTTTCAGCCACTGTGCGTCGCTCTACCACTGTACATCGCTCTGCCTGAGGTCCCTTCTGAAAAAGCAGGATTAAACATAATTGTTGCCGAGAGTAATCCCAGCCTAAGAATTCAATAACAAAATAAATCATGCATAATTAAACATTACCTCGATTTAGGCTACTTGGGTATGGCTTAAGGCTTGACTACACGGTGGTAACGAAAATCAAAATCGAAATTTGCTGTCTACATTATTGTCAGTGTTGGGGTTAACGCAACTACGCAAATCAAAACAGTGGTGTGATAATTGAGCCACTAGAGAAATAACTGTTCAGAATGAATCTGTAGCCTTGGGTAGGCTTCTGCAGAAAACAATGTTGTTGCCGATTTAATACTATCTGGCGACGTTTTTAACAGGCTACGCAATAGAGGCTTAGACAACTATGACCCACGTTTTGGTTTCGTAAATTAATTTGGCCTACTTCTTGACTGCAATGTAGTCAATTGACTGCTTGACATGTCATTTTTATTTTTCTGTACAATAAACAAATACATCTGCTTTATGCCGCAGAATTACATTCATATTTGGAACTTACATAGTCCAATGCATCGTTCCACTACGTTAGTGTTTCCCAAAACCATAGTAGTAACGAACGTTCGCAACCACTATCGTAAAGTTGTGTAGTTACAACTACACCTCTCGACCTGTGGTAGAATGCTAGAAGCATAGTTCCAGGGATATTCATGTCAAAGACGTCAATGACGCCAGTTATTTGTTTGCAAATTAATAATTATGAATATATTTAGGTTTCTAATTGATATTTACACTTCTAACCACCATGCATCCATATTTTAAAATGCCCAAGGCAGAAAATACATAAATTAAAAGTCAATTTGCAGCCAGTACACGTAAGTAAAAGTCACACACTTGCAGATAATAATAAGGTGGTGCGCACTTTTTGACGAGAATATGTAGCCTATGTAGAGAATATGTAGCCTTTGATTTTCATGGAGGGGGGGGGGATCCTTGTTAGTTTACGCAAACCAAGCCAAGAAGGCTGATTCTGATTTTGATAATATGATACACAAAAGATAAACTTAGGTAAACAACGATGTCGATATTTGTGTCAACGTCTTAACCCAGATTCGAGCTCTTGGACAGGGGACTGGTAACTGCTGTGCAACGGCGGCTGTCATCTGCCGGCCTTAACGCAATGCGCCACAGAAGTATGTGCAGGTGCCCGTTCACGAGCTACTAAATGTCATTAACCACCTTAGTCCAGACTACTGAAGTTTGGAAACTATCATGGTCCAAACTTACAGTACTATGTAAGTACGACAGTTTTGGGAAACAGTCGTAACTTACATGTTGGTTAGTTGAACGATGCATCCTGTTAGTAAAAAGCTAACCTCCGTAGTTGTACGGGAAACGCCCCCCAGATCAGCTTGTAGGCCATTAGCAATCTGTTTATTTTATTTTATGAAGCCTACACAGTAGCCTATATCACATGCCACATTCTCACTTTCAATAGACAGATGCAATAGCCATTGGTCAAGTATTGAGTATAAAGCAATTAAGATAGTACCCTATACAAAAAGTACTTCATACTATCATAAAAATTTGTTAAAACGAATAGCATTTTGCAACTTGACAAAACACTGGATTAAATATCGTAGGCACAGGAGAAAACTTGTACATCCATTGGCCCGTGGGGAGATCACATGCCAGTTGCCTCTCCCTTCAGTATGACTTGTTCGGCTGTGAGCTTGTTTCGCCAAAAAAAAAAAAATACTATTGCAGATATCAATGCGTCTTTGTTCATGGGTTTGGCCTCAAAGCAGAGGCTTAGACAACTATGACCCACGTTTTGGTTTCATAATTTGCACTACTTATTGACTGCAATGTAGTCAATTAGACTGCTTGACAGGTTATTTTTATTTTTCTGTACAATACACAAATACATCTGCTTTATGCCGCAGAATTATGCACTTGGATAGCCTATAGAACGGGCACATTTTGGAGAGAACGCACGCAAGAATCTGTAGGCTATTTGTGGCTGGTTACCAGCAAACAATGTTTAATGCATTAACTCAAGACGTCAAACATTTTTTAAACAATACAAACAGAAAGGATGCAGCAGGCAGCAAATGTAGAAGAGTCATTTCCAGTGGATGAACAAAATGCTGAATGAAGCCCAAATTTATGAAGGCATATCTGGCAAGTTGTTATTTTTTGAAGACGTAAATGGTTGGGCTATAGGCCTAGTTTGCAAGAAGGAGACATAAAGCGTGAGCATGCCACACTATCCACAGCTGTGGTAGCGGGGGTAGGAGGATTACTGTTAGCGCAGGATTTATATAAAATTTATATAAAATTTATATAAAAGGCCTGCCTCGAATGCAGGCTTGTGGTTTGCGCAGCCTACAGTAAGTAGGTCTAGTGAGTTAGGAGTCCTCTAGACTTGTTTTCAGCTATCTCAGAGGTGGAAAGTTGCGTTCGTTGGGGGCAGGGCCGGGTTAACAATTCAAAGACCCTTGGGAACAAATGTCTGATGGCCCCCCCTGCCCCCCAGCCAACGTGAATCGGGCGGTCAGTTAATAGGCCTATCGTGAAGATTTGTATTGCCATTTAAGGCACGAGCGCATCTGTGAGGCCAAGCCTCAGCCCGTTTGTTTACAACTAACATTACATTTAATTAAACTGCTTATAGGCTATGCCGAAATAGTTTCAACATTTTGAATATCAGTGTCAGGTGAATTAGGAAATGCCTTATGGCTGAAAGCTGCTTGGGATCCCCCCTGTCAAGCAATAACCATACAAAAAGTTAAAAACAGATGACATGATGCGTATCACTGACATAATGCGCAAATAATATAGCCTAGATATTCCAATATATTCGAATACATGTGTTTATTTTAGAGGGGATATTCGAACGTACCACTGTGCGCTACGCCAATCGTCTATTAACACCTTCCACTAAGCCCGGTGAGTGGGGGTCGCTATAATGCGTGTGAAATAGCACCATTGAGTAGCCTATGCGAAATAGCCTTAAAATCGTTCCGGTGTTGTGTGCCTTCTGGTTTCTCCACCTACTGGTTTCCTTGCGCGTGCATGCGCTGCAGCAGTTGTCAGACATTCACAAACAAGTTGTTTTAGGCGGTTTGAAGTCGCTTTTCATACGCCATGAGCGCTCGGCTACATTACAGCCACTCGGACAAAAGACATGTAAAAAATATATGTTATGAAAACTGGCATTAAACTGGATTCGATCCCGCAAAAGCAACACACGCGTGACTCTCTCCATCCTGATTCCCTACTCTTTGAGCCAACTAATACGTTACGCGAATCAATTAACTATTGTAGGCTACCATTAATTAATAATGTAGGCAACACCCAGGTAACATGTTGTCCAGGCTATCTGAAACAAGGGGTTGCCTCTCATCTACAACAACTGGTTACGTTGGGCTGCTACAGTCGTCAGTGCACTGTGCACAGTAGGCCTATGCTATGCTACTCTTTGTGGTTGATCAACTAAAAATAAAAGATGTATTTGATGATGACGTTATTGTAGGCCTAGTAGACCTAAATTCTGAGAAATTAAATGGTACGAGAAACGATCTACATAGCGCACCAGACCGCGATGTCTTCAAGGGTTGAATGAAGGGAGTTTGCAAAAATTAGTGTATTTTTCAAGTCAATAAACATTCTTAATTTTTGAATGTCTTTGTCAGGGAACATCTGACTTTTAAAGACCATAGGCCTGGTAGTCGCTCAGACAAGGAGTTATAAGATAAAGGCAATACCATTTGTGTCACCTGATGCAGTTCAGTGAATTAGCAAGATACCATCAGAAGGCAACAATCACAAAGCACATAAAGCTCTCCCCTGCGCATAAAGCTGTCTGCGTGTTGTAGGCTAGATTTGCGTGAGTTCTTTCTATCTGCTTACTTTTGTGAGTTGCGACCACCTAGGCTATGTTATAGACGTTCTATGAGGTACCAGTGTTTAGCTGTGTCACAAAACAATAAGCTTTGTCAGACTACTTTTAAAATGATATTCAGGGCTATATACATTTTAAACATTTGGGGCTGAAGACCCGACAAAGCCTTGCGTTAATTCTTCAGGTGGGAAGTGTCAGGAATTTTCATACGAGAGACGCTCTCATTGGTGGTTAGTATATGAAGTAGGGAATTGACAGCAACATATCCAATCACATTATGAGAGATGCTGAATTTAACATAAACTGCGATGTTTGATTTTAAATGAATGTAAATTTAGCCGGGACTGTAAGCTGGCACACGTGGGTGCTCGATGTTTTCAGTGGGTGCCCGAGAGACGGAGCATCCACGGTATCGGCGACTATGACAAGCGTATCTCGCGGTTGCATCCATTACAAACAAACATGCAATGTGAACGTCTGGGATTGGGAAGAGCACTAAATGCTCTACTGAATAAGCACTAAGTCAAACCTTTAAATGAAAAACACTCTTTAATAATAAAAAAAATAAACCGCTAATGAAGTAAACTTGTGACCATCAAAAATCGTTTATCGCCTGTAACTCCGTGATAACAGGACGTAACAGGAAGGCATTTGGCTGAGCAACGGAGGTTAATATGCTCTATATTTTGTCCAAATGATGTCTGTCTATCATCGTTGCACTCGGAGAAAACCAGAATGTTTAATTTGTCCTGCGTTTCTAAGGCTGCAAATGGGATTCACTTACAGTTAACCAAATATTTCTTTATTAGGGCAGGGCAGGCATATTTCTGGCTATTAAATTATTTCTAAACCAGTCTGCTAAAGTTTGTAGTGAAGTCTGTGTAGGGTCTTCCAGGCTCCATTTCTTTTTACGAGACACCCTGCTCACTTGAGCCATCTACCGGTTGTTTGGGTTGTTGCAGCGTCACACTGGGAAAATACAAATTAAAGTCGCGTGATACCGCGTGATCCCACGCGCGGACCACGAGTGAAGCTGGCCAATTCGAAGCACTGCCCACTGTACTTGTAAGTTACATCACTGGCTGTGCCGCTTGTATATAAAGCTAACGTTAGACAATTTAACGTTGCTAGCTTACTTTGCCTTATGCAACTTTAGTCTGTATGTTTTGAATGGTGTTAAGCCATGCTGTAGCCAAAATGCACGGAATTTTAAAATGTCTTTTGGATGTCAGTCAAGATGACGAAGCTAACGTTATTGCCACTGGTTTAAACTGGTTCCAGCTCAATGCCACTGAAAAGAGGCCGGCAGCTTCTTAAAAAAATGGAAGACTACGCTAGACCATCAGATCAAATTGCTGAACAAACAGCGTACCAAAATGGTACAAAATGGCCACTTACAACAACCGGACAGACATAGAGGAGTATACAGACACCGTAACCTCTTACATCACCAAGTGCATCGATGATGTGACCCACACAAAAGACATCATCACTCGGGCTAACTGGAAGCCATGGCTGACAGGGGATGTCCTCAGGCTGCTGAGGGCCAGAGACAAAGCCTACAGAGCTGGGGATGAAGCCGGCATGAGAACAGCGAGAGCCAACCTGTCCCGTGGCATCAAGGAAGCAAAAAAGGAATACACTCACAAGATAACCACCCACTTCAAAGACAGCAGGAACGCACAAAGCCTATGGCAGGGCATTCAGGCCCTCACGGACTACAAGCCTGCGCCACAGAGCTGTGAGAGCAACATCCCTCTGCTCAACAACCTGAACCGCTTCTTTGCTCGCTTTGAAGCACAAAACAGCACCTGCCCACAGAAGACCCATCCCCCTCTACATGAGCAGCCCCTGTGCCTCTCTGCCGACAGCGTGAAGAGGACACTTGCTGCTATCAACACCCGTAAGGCAACAGGTCCAGACAAAATCCCAGGTTGTGCGCTGAAGGACTGCGCAGGGGAGCTTAAGGATGCCTTCACAGACATCTTTAACACTTCCCTGAAGCAAGCCATCGTCCCATCATGTTTCAAAGCTGCCACCATCATACCTGTGCCGAAGAAAACTGCTCCATCCTGCTTCAATGACTACCGCCCTGTGGCACTGACACCCATCATCATGAAGTGCTTTGAGCGGCTTGTCATGTCACATATCAAATCCATTCTCCCCCCCACCCTGGACCCCTTCCAGTTTGCATACCGAGCCAAGCGGTCTACAGAGGATGCAATCTGCTCTGCCCTCCACCCAGCCCTCACCCACCTGGAAAAAAGAGACTCATATGTGAGATTGCTGTTTATAGACTTCAGTTCTGCATTCAACACCATAATACCACAACAACTCATCTGCAAACTTGACAAACTGGGACTCAGTACCTACCTCTGCAACTGGCTACTGGACTTCCTCTGTCAGAGGCCTCAAGTAGTACGTGTTGGCAACAATACCTCAAGCAGCATCACACTGAGCACAGGGGCCCCCCAAGGCTGCGTGCTCAGTCCGCTGCTCTTCACCCTGCTGACGCATGACTGCACTGCAACCTACAGCAACAATCACATAGTGAAATTTGCTGACGACACAACTCTGGTGGGTCTCATCACCAAGGGCGACGAGACTCAATACAGGTTGGAGGTCGACCATCTGACCACGTGGTGCAGGGACAACAACCTCCTGCTGAACGTCAGCAAGACCAAAGAGATTGTTGTTGACTTCCGGAGAGGTCACACCCAACACCTGCCACTGACCATCGACGGTGCTGTGGTGGAGAGAGCGAGCAGCACCAAATTCCTGGGGGTGCACATCAGCAAAGACCTCTCCTGGACCACCAACACTGCATCACTGGCGAAGAGAGCTCAGCGCCGCCTGTACTTCCTGCGGAAACTCAGGCGAGCAAGTGCTCCACCAGCCATCATGACCACATTCTACCGAGGCACCATTGAGAGCATCCTCTCCAGCTGTATCGCTGTGTGGGGCGGAAGCTGCACTGAATACAACAGGAAAGCCCTGCAGCGCATAGTGAACACAGCTGGAAGGATTATTGGTGCTTCACTCCCCTCTCTGAAGGACATTTACACCACCCACCTCACCCGCAAGGCGACCAAAATTGTGAGTGATGCAAGTCACCCCGCTCACAATCTGTTTGATCTACTGCCCTCTGGGAAGAGGTACAGAAGCCTGCGCTCCCGCACTACCAGACTCACCAACAGCTTCATACACCAAGCTGTAAGGATGCTGAACTCTCTCCCTCCTCCACCCTCAGCTACATAACATCCTGGACATTGGACCCACAATGGCCGCCTGCACTACTCCACTTGCACACTTGCACACTTTACAACTTGTTGTTGTTGTCCTGAAAACACAACACTTCTGCTGCTCTTACATAACTTGCACCACTATGCCACTTTCTTTCTTACTTAGGTCAAACAGAACTACCCAAGCCTTTTATTGGCCTGACTTTGCACTAGTATTTTATTGACTGTCTATGCACAATTTCAACCAAATTTTGCTGCTCTTATTTTTTTCATTATTATATGTGCCCTCTTATTTACTTATTTACTTACTTTTTTGTTTACTTGAATGTTATGTTTGTCTGTGGACTTAAATTGGTAAAATATGTCTTGTCTTCACCATGGGATAGTGAGAAACGTAATTTCGATCTCTTTGTATGTCTGGAACATGTGAAGAAATTGACAATAAAGCTGACTTTGACTTTTGACTTTGATGGTAAGTATATTTTTCCCCACAATATGTTCTCACTTTTGTTTAACCTGCTATAAATTACATATTGTAACAGGAGTGAAAGGGCATTCTTGTAACCCAGGTAAACTAGGAAAGTAGCGTTGCTGCGGTCGAGGGATCGAGAGATAGGCAAGTCAGCATCTGCGGTCATGAATAACTTACCAGTCAACATTTCTTTTGCAATTAATAGAATCTGTAGCATGTAAATCAAACCAGCTATTAGCCTAACTGAAATAAAACCATGATATATCTAGGTATGGTGAAGGGTATGTGATGTGGGGCTATCTACTGTATCTATCTTTTAATTACAAAGGCCAAGGGAACTTTATAAGGATGCATAGTATCCTGAGTCCATTCAATAACTGGCCTTTAAAAATAAAAATCTGCCTGCCTCTATGGGATTTTAACATAGGGGGTTCCTTACTTTTTAAGTATTTTAAGGAATAACATTTATTAATTTACGATACCTGGTTCATTCACAAAGAATATTGGTGTGTTTAAAGGTTGGATTTTTTCCTCATTTTTTAATTGAGGCATTAAGATAAATTTCCAACAGATTATTGTATTCCTCTTTTAGTCATTTCAGCCTGGTTGTCTTACCTTATGCACAGTTGATGGTTTTATAAATACACCCCTACACCAATAAATAGTTCATGTAGACTGTCACACAATGGTAAGTGGAACATTGGCCACAGCTTGTAACAACTTCATTTTTTACCATTCTTTGTGTAGGGATGTGTACACAAGGATGTGTAACCTTGTGTAAGGTTAACTTGGGAATTACAACAGAAAGGAACACGTTTCAGCTAATCAAAATCAATGACTGGAACTGTCAGTTTCAGAGCTATTATTACCACACTGATAGATTGATTTTGCTTTTTATTTGCAGCCTACGTTATGCACTGTGGAACGCTCTGCGGATGGACAGCTGTGGAATCCACAAAGGTCAAAGAGGCTTTTGTTACGAGGGCTGGAGGTTCCAAAACATCCATGGAGCTGGGGTAATCTCTTATTTTAAATTATTTCCAATTGTGGTGAGCATTATTGGTGGGCTTTTTATAAAGGGTAGGCCTCTATTGCACTAAAAGTATTCAACTTTTATACAGTTAACGTCAAACTGTGTAGCTACGAAAGTTACAAAATCACATTGTCATAGAAATGATAGAGGCGAAATTTTAAGATATTTTACAGATGGGCTGAACATACATCAAAAGTAAAAAAAAAATGACATGGCCAAAATGATTAACTCACCAACAATATTTGTTGTATGGTGTATACTGTATTTTCTGTATTTTGTTTTTGTTCTTGACAATTGTCAGTGTCTCTTGAGTGATCAGAGCTAAATGTTTTGGGCTAATTTAGATGTAATATTAAGTCATTGTCTTTGATTTACCGGATTGACCCTAAAGCACTCCTACTTGTTTACAAATCACTTAAAGGACAAATCCGGTATGAATTGATCCATAGCTCTTGTTGGAAATCACTTTGTGCTGTTCATAGGAAAAAGAAAATATGGCACAGCCAATTCTGAGTTATGGACAAGGGAAGTATAGCCCAGAGCCGTATAGAAGTACTTTTGGTATTCCTGACCTAATGCAGGGTAGCCGCGGGGTCTTAAAAGTCTTTAAACGGTCTTAAATGTCATGTTCCTTAATTAAGGTCTGAAAAAGTCTTAAATTCCGTTGCCGAAGTCTTAATTTTTTAAACGAAGGTCTTAAATTTTAATTATACTAGCCTGCAAGCAAGGAGAAATGGGGGAAAAAACAACAACAATGTGAAAATTCAACAGGGGGTTGCGTAACATCAGAGATCATCTAATTTAGTGTTGCACGGTGCACCGATACTACAAAAGTGTCGCAATAGCTATTAGCAGTTGTCACAATACCTAATTTTATTAGTATCAATACTTTTAAAGGAGAATTCCGGTGTGATATTGACCTAAAGTGTGTACGTATGTTTCATAGCCCATCTCGGCTTGTCCCCTGCACTCCAAAATCTGGCGCTAGTTAGCCGATGCTACCAATAGCTTTTTCAATGGTGGTGCTTCGGCATCGGGCTAGCCATGCAAATAAATCACTGTTTTACACCATTTACGAGGCTCAATGTATCTCCACACTTCATTGGTAGACTTCCGAGGGCCCTGACATTTAAAACGAGACATTGAGAACTTTGAAAAAGCACTGGTAGTTTACTTACAAGACGATTTATACAGACAGTATCTTCACAAAGTTTAGCGTTTGCAGCCATCTTGAATTTAGTCACAATAAGTAGAGCTACGAGTAAGAATGAACAGGTATGATAAGGGATCAGATTCCAAAAATAATTCTGTGGAAATGCATGGATTCCAGTTGCAGGGCTGCCAACTTTTCAAAAAACCTTGAAGTGAGATTTGGTGGGGCCAACCAAAATTTTGCTGCGGAAATTTTTGTTTGGCTCATTCAGCATTATACCGTACAGTAAAAAAAAAACGTACATCAGTGGTTCTCAGGTGTAGGGACCAGGCATGGACGGATTATGAACTTTCGGGCCCCTGGGCCCACATGTATTAAGGGCTCCCCACTAATTGTCGCACATGTGGAAGGGGGGTTTGGGGGTCCTCCCCCAGAATTTTCTTCATTTGTTTGATGTGATTTCCTGTATTCTGGTGCATTTTGGTAGCTTAGAAATCTAGACACACCCTAGCGGCAGCAAATTACATTTGCTTCCAGGGCTAGTCTAGCAACTCTCCGTTGGCTTGTGAGCTCGAAAAATTAAACTTCTATCAGGCCAATCAAATCGTCTATAGAGTCGTTAGGGGGGCATAACATAATGATTGATGGCAGAGTTGCAACGGTTTGGCTTAAATTCCCTGCTACTTGAAAACAAAGAAGATGGATATTGCTGTTGGCCAACAGTGTGACACGAGTTACGCTTGTTTTGAGATGGCAAAAGTTTGAACTAGCCAACTAGCTCCGTTGGTGGGAAAACGCATGGGACTCATAGCACTGCCTGTCCTTTTGCGTGCAGAGGGAATTTGAAAGACAACCGATTATCCCACCCCTCGGACTGAGCACTGCGAACGGTGAGTGCCCAGACCCTACATTTTAATGTGGGTCTGGCTCGTTAGGCTAGCATTTTGGGGATGCAATCAGATTCATAGCCTACATCCTGATGTGTTGATATTGAGGCAATGATTCCATGCAAAGGCTTGGGCTTCAGGGCACCCTGACACCTTGGGCCCCTGGGTCTGGGCCCAGAATCCCCGTGCAGTAATCCATCCATTAAATGAACATTGGTATCAAAAGGATCTAGCCTACTACTAGGACCATGGGCGTCGGAGGCATTGTGAAAGTGGGTGGGACATTTCAGAGGGAGGGTATGGGGGTCCTCCCCCAGAAAAAATGTTTTGGACTAGATGCAATTTCCTGAATTCTGGTACATTTTAACAGGTTATTTAGATACTTCTATATAACAAAATAAAGCCAGCCTACGAAATTAATAATTTAAAAATAACTCAATAGGCTACTTGGCTACGCAATAAGGTTTCCATTACAGCATAATTTAAAAATAACTCAATAGGCTACTTGGCTACGCAATAAGGTTTCCATTACAGCACCGCAGACGTTCAATGAACGCATGAAAGCGGATGGTTTGTTTGAAATCCCGACACTCTTTCAACTACATGGAACGTAATAGTGATCATCAAATACTTCCCCAGATTTCAGTGCCCATCAGTCCGAACATTTAACAATATAATCAAACAGTCCAAAAGTAAATTAAATATCAAACTAAACCGAAAATGTCATGCTTTTGAAGGCCTACCAGTATGCCGCTCCAAGAAACGCATGTCTCAAAATAAAACTCGCATAAGAAATAAAGGGCTGTCTCGAATACAATCCTGCCCCTAAAGGCCTGTACTTTGTCTTAAGACCCCGGCCATAATTTGAGGATTTACAGTATCTAAGTAGACAAACTGGCTTCAGATATCCAACAGAGTTAGAGATTGTGCAGTCTTAGCTGTGGTTAGTGACGTGATGCTGTTAATGGGGAGTTTTACATATTTATATGTATAGTATGTATAGTATGTATTTATAGTTATTATTTGGTGTACCTAAAAGGCTTTTTACCTTATCAAAAGTGAGGGGGATGACTGATCTCTTCAACACTGCGGGGGATTTGGCGCTTGTCACTGTGTGTGTGACAGAAGAGGAATGGGAGAATGCGTGTAACAAAAAAAAAAAGTTTATGAGTGATTTACGCGCAAATGGGAGAATCCAATGAAAATGACAATGAAGCACTAAACAGATGCGTGTGTGTGGGGGGGTCCAAACTAACAATTTTAAAAAGTGGGTGGGTGTTTTGTAAGAATTTAAGAAATGTTTGTATATTTTAACTTTTAAATGCATCAATCAGGTGCACTTTCAAAATAAAATCAGAGGTCAAACTTGCTTATTTTTATGGAAATATTTGTGCTGTAGCCTAAGCTATTTTGCACTTCAGAATTATAACCATGCACACACAGGTGGAATAGTTAAGGTGATATTGCAATAAGTTCACAACCACAAAAACATATGCTACATTTCACAGTTCAGAAATGTTCAAAAATGTGTGTACATTTCAGCACTCAATGAAATTATGCAGAAGTGGTCACCTGTGTTATTCAGCTGGTTTATTTAAGATAATATATTGGTCATTGTAATGGCCATAGCCTATAGCCTACATGCTATTCCTTTTTCAGGTTGTACCCATATCTGCATGATGAGAATGTTTGCATATGGCTTATGTCAGGCTTTATATCAATATTTGTGTCTCGTTATTTGATTTTCTTCATATTCTTGCATTAATGTCACTAGGAAGCATGCCAATATAAATATATTCATTTATCTGTAATGGGATTGGCTGGAACCTGACAATATAAGAACCATGATGGTGGGATAATCTATGGCTGAGCAATTTACAAAAATATATGTAGGCCTACTGACAAATAGTTTACATTAGAATACATTATAATTTCGCCCCAATGAGGCTATGTAGAAATGTGTTGCAATTTCAAAACCGGATTACTCAGGAACCACTTATTGCACAGAGGCATGCTTTATATCCTCGTATTCGGTACGGTTTGCTGTTTATTGTGATTTTGGGTTTGCCACGTGTTGTGTGAAGGGTTAGTGAAATATTAAACCGAGAGTAATGGGTGTGCACTGTGTGCAAAATCCAAATATGATTAGCCTAAATTGCACGTCGGTTCAATGTTATTTTTTCTCGCGAACCATTTATCACAGCAACTTGGCGCTAATATCATTGGAAAGCTTAGATTCCGCTCGTTCACCTGATGTGTGATATCATATGTATAGGTTTAGTTTAGTTGAACCTCATCTGCCAGGTATTTGACCTACCAGGTTGACACTTCAGTGTGAAAAATACTCAATAATACTCAAAGCATACCTGAAGCCGGGGAAATGCGGGGGAAATGCGCCTGGGACGGCTTCTGAAGTATATCGCAAATGAGAGAAATTTTAGAAAATTCCACAGACAGGGTGTGCTCTTGAACCCTCTCACCGTCTCTGAAAGCATAACCGTGGCTCAACAGGTAGATCTATAGATAGGCTAAACTCATTTTTCAGGCATCTGACCGACCGGGTTGACACTTCAGCGTGAGAAATCGGGGGTGTGGCGTGTGAGTGTGTGAAACTAATCAAATGCGTGTGTCTCACGCCCAATGCGTGAGAGTTGGCACCTATGCAGTTGCTGCTACTGGAAGAAACTGGAATCCATGCATTTCCACTGAATTATTTTTGGAATCTGATCCCTTATCATACCTGTGAATCATTAAAATACCATTTATTTGCATGGCTAGCCCGATGTCGAAGCACCACCATTGAAAAAGCTGTTGGTAGCATCGGCTAACTAGCGCCAGATTTTGGAGTGCAGGGGACAAGCCGAGATGGGCTATGAGACATACATTTACACTCGGTATCATGTTTCAACACACTTTAGGTCAATATCACACCGGAATTCTCCTTTAAGAATGACCGTGTTCTTGTTCGTGTGCACAAGGCATGCTTCTAGTGCCTCCTCCCCAAGCCTGTGGCTATGCGTCTTTTCTCCTCACACACATATGCGCAGCTGTCGTGCCATAAACAGCGAGACATGGCTGCTAGTTTAGCTTAAGTGATTCTGTGGTAACACATAATAATAGGCTAATATCAAGTTGATTTGCTCACTTGCACCTCTCAACTTTGTGTTGCTAACCTACCTAGGCTATGAGATGTACGTAGGTCTACTGTTGGGTTTAATGTCATTTAGAAATAGGCAGCGCAAACTTTTACATCTGGAGAGAGCTCCTTGCTAACTAATTCTGCTAGCTCAGGTCATGTATGTCATTTGTCATTAGTGCTAAAATCATTATTGAACATGATCCCTTCTACGAACTTGATAGTTTTTTATTTACATTTATTTTATCTAATGACAGACAACAATTAATTGCATCCACATATCCTTATACATTATGTGCAACTATTATTCACTAGCCTAAAACCGTGAGACTGAAGGCTACAGTAATTACTCACGTATTTCTTAAAGTGACAAGCACTCAATTACACCTAGGCCTACACACCACATTAAAATTTGCCTAGGTGTAATAGTTTAAAAACTAGATGTACCGCATAGCGGTACAAAATATGACCGCCGCTCAGTCCTGTACATCTGTTCCGCGAAAATAAATCACACTTCAATTTGTCTCCATATTTTACTCCATCCCCCACTCTTGAAACTTTTGTGTATGCTTGTTTGGCATGCCTGAGTGTGTGTGTGCGGCTGCACAGAAAGTACCCTACTGGTGCTGAAAAGGTGAATAGATTGTAGAATAGCCAAAGAAGATGTAGAATTGTTATAAAACCTTTAAAATCTCTAAACAATCACAAGTAGGGCAGTTCATCACAGTTCATCCATTGCAACTGGATTGATGAAAGGTCACTTACACCTGTAGGCTACATTGTATTTGGGAAAAGCAAAAGGTATCAGCATAATGTTATTTATTTATTTATTTATTTATTTTTTTTAATGTATTTTTAAACAAAAACATCTCTGTCAGTTCCATGCCGTTTTCAACAGCTATCAAAAACAAAGGTCATTTTTGGATGGATGGATTTTTTGTGAATGTTTCTTCTTCTACATAAGATTTTAGTCATCTTTAGTTCATGTAATTCTTTATTGTCAATGCACAAATTAAGTAACAGTAGTCTGAAACGTTATTGTTAATGCACAAATTAAGTAACAGTAGCCTAGTCTGAAACGAAATGCTGTTTTACATCTAACCAGTGGTGCAAATAACTGACATGTCCAAATGGGCCTTGATGAAATGCGTCGCTAGACTGTTCATACACATTTTAACGGGCCAAAGTTGAAGAGCTTTTGTCCGTTATTGTTAGTGCAAATATAGGCTGATTCATGTTCCCTTGCATTGTTTAACTGAGGTCCATGGCTAGTCTGGCTTTCATCAGACCAAGCTCAATCTTTTAAGAAATCAAAAAATAAATAGCGGGCAGATCAGGCTGGGTTCACCCAGCCTAGTCCATAGGCACCCGATATTGTTTAATTTTCCGATTGAGATATACACGCTCTGGCTATTCTAAATGCAAAAATGCATCAGGGAGTTATGACAAAACGGTAACTAACCAACTAGATCCTAATAGAAAGCTGTTAGCTTCCCTAAGCTACAGGTAGGATTATAAGGTAGGCCTATTTACAACATAAATTGTCAACAGGCTATGCTGGCGACACAAATAAAATCTCCTTTGGAAACCAATGGCTTACGCCTTACAGTATCAAGCGGACTTAAACTGTCATATCGTGGCGAAAAGTTGTAATAACATTCACGCAGCTCCATGAGTCAAGGAAAGCGCGAATGAAGTAGCCACTTCTAAATGGGACCCACTACACAGTAGCTTAAGGTGTTTTGCTAAAGCAGCCATAATGAAATGAAGGTGTCATTGTTTGGATACTTCACACACACGTGCTTTTTAATTTCACAGACTACAACTACCAAGCTGGAATCAAAGCACATCGATTCCCCTCTCACACCCTGCACGCACTTAAAACAAAATAAACAGGCGTCTCAGTCTCACGCATGTATAGGCAAAACTGTATCAGACCGGTGTAACGTTGGTAAATCTTCCATTGCACAGAATGATTTTGTAGCACGTGCAATAAATGACAGTCAAAAGATACAAACAGTGCTGCTATACATTTGCTTGGTATAACCGCATTTATAGTTTTCTACAAATGCAATAAATCAAATGCCTCCATCACTCAACCAACGCTAACGGTAACATTACCTAGGTCCTTATTGATATTACAAGATTAACGTACCTGCAGTAAAAACCAAGCATGTCCGATAAACATCCTCAGATTTATTTCGGCTTCAAGAAGAAATGGGAATTACACTTCATGTGAACATCGTCCTATCCTTATTAGATGTTCGCTGCGGTAAATTACAGTCCTTGTATGAAGCGTCCATAGTTTTTTCCAATCCACTTTTAACTTCCAACAAAATTACGTCTCACTGCAACGATGCGCCATCTAGTGGACAAACGACTACTTCTCGCCAATACTGAAAATGCAGCCATGATGATGATGATGAATATTTATTTTGGCTTTCTTTTAATCCTACTGATTTTCATTTTTTACCGGGGGGGGGGGCAAATCACAAATGAGTGATTATGAGCCAGGTTGATGTGGGCCCTTGAGACCTACATACCATAAAAGATTCACAGAGAACTGTGTCTGCCCTACCCTCCTTTCGGGGGGTCCAGTCCAGCGGGGGGGCTGCAGATGAAAACGAAAAATGACGGTTCCATGCTATCCATGTGGGGGTACATGCCCACCAAGTTTTGTGTACCCCGGTCTTTCAGTGTCCCGGGAATCCTTGTTGGTGTACGTCACTAAATGTACACATAAATTATTTTATTGTAAGGCCCCCCATGAACGAAAGTACACAAAACTTGGCATGCATTCAGAGGGTGTCATAATGATCCTACACTTTTAATTTCGTGCAGTTTTGACCTTGTCAGCCAGAGATATTGAGATGAAAACACCAAATTTTTTGCTTTTTAATTTTTAACTAGGTGGCGCTATACATGAAATAAGTGGTAATGGGATGGGTTGACATGCCCCCTTAAGACCAACATACAAAAAAAAGGTGGACCTCCTAGGCCCTACGGTTCTCGAGATATTCACAGAAAACTGTCTCCGGCCACCTACAGGCCAGTTGGTGTATAGTAACATAAATTAATTTATTGTGTGGCCCCCCATGAACGGAATTCCACAAAACTTGGCGTGCATACAGAGGGTGTCATAATGATCCTACACTTCCAATTTCGTGCAGTTTTGACTATGTTAGGTCACAGATACCTTCAATTACACCACCTCATTTTTACTTTTTTGTGTTTAACTAGGTGGCGCTATACATGAAATGAGTGGTTATGGAATGGGTTGACATGGCCCCTTGAGATCAACATACAAAAAAAAAATGGTCCTCCTAAACCCTACGGTTTTCGAGATATTCACAGAAAACTGTGTCTGCCCTACCCTCCTTTCGGGGGGTCCAATTCAGCGGGGGGGCTACAGATCAAAACGAAAAACGATGGTTCCATGCTATCCATGTGGGGTTACATGTCCACCAAGTTTCGTGTACCCCGGGCTTTCAGTGTCCCGGGAATCATTGACGGAAATTTGGGCATGCGAAAAAATAAATAAATAAATAAATAAAAAATAAAAAAAATCTGACTAAACCTATATGACCGCCGCTTCGCTGCGCGGCGGTCATAATAAATATTAAGTATTCAAATGACTAAATATGTTTAGCAATTAAGCAGATTAATAGTAATTATGCAGATTAAAAAATACTATACATTAACTGTACACTTTATATGAATTTGAAGGTATATGAAATAGAAACATATGAAATAAGCCATAATTTTCTGTGTGTGTGGAAAGAGTCAAGCAGAATCTAAGATGCCCACTGGTGTGAATGATAACACTATATTCAATATTACTGATGATGTCAAGGTGGTCTGGGCCCCCAAATCAAATAGATTTTTTAAGAATTATCGAAGAAGTATCGAAATCGCTATTCTTGATGTGGTATCGGTATCGAAACAATAATTTTGGTATCGTGTCTAATTTCTTGGAATATGCGCAAACAATACTTTGGGTTTTCGCACCGGCAGCAATGAATCAACATAATCAGTCAAAAGGAGAGGACAGCACATCATGAGGAAGTGTTGTTTTAATTGTCATTATGGATTTGATCTGGTGTTTTACAACCGCATAATGGGTGTGATGTAGGTCTTAATTTTCATGTAAGTGGTCTTAAAAAGGTCTAGTCTTATTTGGGGTGGTCAAACCTGGGGAAACCCTGTAATGGAAAGAAGATACCGAAGGCTTTTTTGCCATATTGAGCAGCTTTACTTTCTTGTCCATAGGTTATGACACATTTTATTGTTCTTTGTCCTTTGGACAGTGCCTGGTGAGCTCGAACAACAAGGCTTTGAATCAGTTTATACCAGATTTGCCCTTCAATGAGACTGTGTGACATGTTCCAGCAATACTCATCACTTAAACCTCACTGATCACAGGAGAAATGTTCCTGTTGAAATCCACTATCAGAACTAAACAAGGCAACGCTGCATTTAGTTGTTATGCGTCCTGCCTATGGAGCCAGCTCCCAGATGACAAAAAAAAAATGCCCAAATTACTTTTTTGACATCAGGACTCTGAACTAAACTATTTTCAGATGCCCATTTTTTTTTTAAAACTGAATAGGCTTAGTCCAACCAAAACAAGGTTTTGCCTAGCGGTAAGCTGGATAGGGGTTAATCCTAGCCTGACAATACAGTTTACTCACTAGATGAGGTGAGGGAATTCAACAAACTTGTTTAAGCTTGACAATAAAATCTGTTTTTCAATTGGGCAACATATAGCAAATGTGAGTGGTAGCTATCACATCCCCCATTCTGTGTTTAAGTGATTAATAAGGTGTGTCTGATCTTTGTGCTGTATCAAAATTCCCACAGTTATGAAAGCAGACGGTCAAACAAATGTCTTACTTTGTATTTTTGAGTGGCTCACAAACTAACAATGTTCTATTTTCTGCTCTTCTCTCCCTCCTCCCCCTGGTTGGTTCCACCACCAGGATAAAAGACGCAGATTGGCCCACCCACGCTTTCATCACCGGTGTACACAGTATGGCACGCTTGGGCACAAGTTCAGTTTGTTTATGTTATTGTTTATTAGTTCATTTCTCCATGTTGTATGATTTATAGATAGTCTTAAATTGTCATTGTGCAGTTGGTCCGTACAATGCAATTTGCTTGTGCAGCTTTTAAAAATAATACTCACATACACACTCACACACAAAAAATAAATAAATAAGAATACACATTATACAAAGAACATATCAAGGCATTAACATGCTTCCATTGCTTGAAGTCCATTTTAAAGTGCATCTGTGCAAGCTCCCATTGCTTAAAGTCCATTTTTAAAGTACAACTGTTTTGCTTTGTTTTATAAAATAAAAGTTTGAAATGCTATGGAGTGCCCTATTGTTTGACCCTCAAACTGATATATCAATTGTAACTCCTACTTCTCAACAGTTTCTCATTGCAATGTCTCCTCATTTGCTCTATTATTTCTCCTAAGGAGAAACAAGTTGTAAATGAGACTACACTCAAACATAAGAGATCTCCCGTATTTCTCCTGCTTCTCAAACTAATATCTCTTATGTGACTCCATCTGCTCTATTATTTCTCCTAAGGAGAAACAAGTTGTAAGTGAGACTACACTCAAACATATAAGAGATCTCCCGTATTTCTCCTGCTTCTCAAACTAATATCTCTTATGTGACTCCTACTTGTCTTATTGTTATGTGTCTCATCTTTTGCTTGTTTTATTTCTCCTAAGGCAAAATTAGGAGAAATAATTGTGACAAAAGTAATACTTAAATGATCCTTAAAAGAGAATCACCATTTTGCCTCTTTAGCAACAGAAGGGATACAAATGAGAAGCAAAAGTTTCCTCTGGGCTGGCTCCCATGAAAGCAACAAAGTCAAAAATCTGAAGGGGTCTCTGATATCTGAAGGTGTCTGGCATTGTAATTTAATCTTAAACAACCGCTCATTATCCATCCCTGTTCGATCTCTTACCATTACAGACGTGAAATTAAAATATAGGCTACTACGAGACGTAGACCTACCCTACGCTCTTGAACGCATGCATGATGACACTTCACCACCACACCACTAGACTATATGAGCAAACCGCATACGATCGATTTGACAGCACTCGTCTGAAGTCTGAAGAAGTTACCCTGCTTTGATTAGAATGTTTTGTGCATTTACATAGGCGTTCATTGGGCTAGCCTACATGGGTTGATACGTGCGGAAAAGTCCTGTTTGCTGTTGAACTTGCGCCTTACCTCTTCTATGTTGATTAACAAAGCCATAAATTATGGCCCATAATGCAGCTTACTTCAATGATTCTGTGAACTGATCTGTAGCTATCCTCTGTCATTCAGAGCTCCGGAAAGTTCCCAGATATTTTGAAACACCTGTTAGCAATCTCTGATGGCAGAATAGCCTATTCAATGGCTACCCGACAACATCTCAGTGCAAATTCCAAAATTGTTCGTCTATTTATTCCCACGGTTCAACACACGAGACGACTGAACGCCCAGGTGTTGTTAGTATGTGCACATTAGCCTATATACTAGAACATAGTTTGGCTGCAATGGCTTTATTATTTTCTGCCAGTTAGTGCATTTTCCCTGTGTATAAGTTACACTACATGCATTATTGTGTTTGACACTGAGGATAGCCTATCTGAGATGGTGGTCTGCTTCAAATGAGTTAGCCTACGTTGTGAAATTGAGAATGGCACTCAGAGTAAAATTTAGTCTATCTTTGTATTGTGAAATTAAAATTAAATATGGAATATTACAATCAATAATATGGTGAAATGAATTAAAAGGAATCAATTTCTATGAAAAATCTCTGTCTATTGAGTGCGTGTGTCTAGGCCTATCGTGCGCACATAGGCTACTGCGCAAAAGCGCCACTCGCGCCTAGGCTATTTACTGTAATTGTATCGCCTTGTTAGGCTATGCGCGGGGTGTGCCAGCTTTTTATGAGATAGAGACCCCCTTAAAGACAAAAAGATAATTCGGGCCCTGTTTTCCTTAGCTATACTGAAATAGGCTAATGATGTCAAGTGCGCTTCTGTGGGGTTAGGGTGGGCGAGGTGCCTTCGGATTGCTGTCGCGGAACATTGGAATTTGTGGCTGCCCAGGACTTTTCTAAAACTTCTCTCTATCACCCGCACACCGCACTAAAATGACGTATTTAGCAGTCAAAATCCGTAACATGTCCAGGAGGGGAGAAATCGTCGGACATCCATTTTTTTTGTTATTCAGCGCCCCTGGTCCCGCGCGCCTGAGTTCGGTAGACCCAATTCGCCCTGCATCTTATCTCTCTGAAGAGTTTTAAGTTTCAGTCGGGGCCTCTTCCCATTCCATTTGAATTTTGCTATCAGAGACTGTAACTTATCCCAGTAACCTTTTGGGGGTGGAAGGGGGATCATTAAAGAGTAAAAATTGACATGGGGCAGAATATCCATTTTAACTATTGATACTCTGGCTTGGAGGGAGTTTGGAAGCTTTGACCAACGTTCTATATCCTTTACAATTTGGTTATGTATGTTTTGAAAATTATGAGATGCTATGTGAAAAATAGAAGGTGAAATATCTATCCCAAGGCACCTAAACTGACCCACTACAGGGATATTAGAAGGCAAAGGCGTCACTGATCGAATTGAATTCATTTAAATGCATTAGTGATGATTTACTCCAATTAATTTTATATCCAGATAGTGAACTAAATGTATCAAACATAGATAATATGTGTGGAAGAGAAGTGCCTGTGTCACCAACATAAAGAAGAATATCATCAGCAAATAGAGATATACAGTGTTCAGAATTATTGATAGAGATGGGAACAACAGACGGGTGTTGCCTGATTTTTTGAGCCAGTGGTTCAAGAGAGAGAGCGAAAAGTAAAGGATTTGGGAAACTGAAGAGAAGGTATTATTAATATAAACCATGGCAGAGGGGTTTGCGTATAGGACCTTAATCATTTTGATAAAGTCTGAACCTAATCCAAATTTGTCGAGAGTAACCCATAAAAAATCTTTTTCTAGCCTGTCGAACGCCTTCTCGGCGTCAAGTGACAGGACTGAACATGGTAAATCGATCTCATTAGCGGCATGGATGATGTGGAGAAGCCGGTGTACATTATCAGATACTAATCTGCCCTTGATGAATCCAGTCTGATCATTATGTATTAACTTTGTCAAAAAACCTTCAAGTCGTGAGGCAAGAACCTTGGCCAGTCCCTCCAGGATTTTTGCGAGGATTTTTTGAGTTGCGATCTAAAATGCCTGATTTCGCGACAACTTTTCTAAAAAATTGCGATGGAAGTTGCGGTGCTTTTAGCTGTTTGTTGCGAAGAAATTGCGGGAGGAAGTGAAAATTGCAAAAATAGTTGCGATTTTTTTATTATTATTTTTTAATTGAGGGCAATTAAGGTTAGTAGGCTAAGACCAAAATCACACTGATCATCTTGATGCTTATTAAAAAGGATAAGTAAAGGTAAATAGTAAGGGTTACAGAAAATCAAGGTAGGTCTACTTTATTTGTGTAAATACTTTGTCTGGGGTAATTCACAAAGCAGTAACCTTTCGTAGAACTGGTCAAAAAAGACAGCCACCTAAAGAGATGGCATCATGTCATGTTTCAATACATTCATATATGTTGTAATTCATATTAAGTTCATATATTTTTAATAATTCATATTCTATGACTTGCATAATTACTAATAGCCAACTAGTCTAGTAATTTCATATTGATTAAACTATTAGACTACATACACTTTTCTTTAATGTTATTAGGCTACATGGTGGTGTGTAAGTCTAATTGACTGCCTGCCACTTTAAGGACGTGAGAGTAGCGTAATTACATTTCTAAGTGGATTGGAAGGCATCTCACTGTGATCGGCTACGAGGGGAACTTTTTGCATAGTGCATTACGATATGTGGATGGAATTCGGGATGTTGTCTATGTCATTAGTTAAAATAAATAACTGTGAATGAAATCATTCTTGGATCACAGAAGAGGTAAATGTCTTGAAATGTTATTAATTTCTATGATTTTGGTAGCACTACACAAACTTAGCCCACAAGCTAGCAAACATGACACGAGCTAAAAGGACAGGTGTAAACGTTTGCCAAATGGGTTGCATACTGTAACTGTAGCCTACTCAATTGACGGTAAACCAAGTAGGTCTTAATTAACTTACTTTCATAGTCTAGGTAGGTTAGTAACACCAGGTTGAGAGATGCAAGTAAAGCAGCATGTACTATATGTTATGTGTTTCAGGTTATTAGCTGTACTTACCTCAAGGTCTTGTTCGCTATCAGAAGTGTCCATCTCCTGAAATGCGAAATAAAATCATTATGATTAATTGCATTGTTTCATTATGTATTCATATATCACAGTGCACTGTTGCAGTCTGAACAAAAGTGTGTTGTACCTGCTCAAGCTCTGTGTCTGGGACTGAGGTTCCCACCAGCTGAGGGTAGATGTGCTTGGCCCAGAAGCGACTGATTAGCCTGGCGGGCCCATCCTATATCATTGAAATGTATAGTCTGGAATCGAACCATTCACCTCGCTTAATCCAAGGGGCAGGCAGAGAATTGTCTTTCAAACTGCCTAGGCATGCAATAGGCCAGCGCTACGACCATATCCGTATCGGGTCGGCAAAACGGCAAATACATCTTTCTTCTGGGTTGCCAGATGTAATATTAGCTAACGTTAGTTGACCTGCAGCTTAACGTTTCTCCAACCATGACCCAGCTACACATTACGGAAACAGTGAAAACAAAAAATACCTCTCTAACCAACGTAACATATTTAGCTGAAGTTAGCAATACAGATGAAGTTTAGCCTAGGCTACCTGTTGTGGAGAAATATGGCCAGCTCTGCGTCAGACTTGACATTCTTCGTTTGACGAAGACGTCGCCATCTCAGGAACCTCCTCCGATGTCCACTTAATTTGTTTCTTGTTTTAATTTTGGAAATTTGCCTGCCTCTCGTAGCCGTTCATGACTACAACTGATAGCAAGTTGACAGTTGGCCTTTGCTAATTTGGCAACACAAATAGGAGGACACGCTAGCCCATTATTAATACGCTATTCTAGAATTATTCATTCAAAACATAAACGAAAATTCCAAGAGATTCCGCCCCGTAACTCATTTTTTTTTATGGGGTTTTGTGGGTTATAGTAATGTTGTCAAATAAGCCATTACTTTAATTCATCATGTTTCCTTACTCTCTGACAACATATGGTGATCATTTTTGGAATGTTTACAGTTTATTTTCCATTATTTACTACATACTGGTCCTTTAAGTGCATTGTGTTGCTCAACTTTAAAAAAAAAATTCCTCCAAAGTTGACAACAACGCCGATTCAAACATCCGCTCTTCGTTCGCCATAGCCACCTTCCTTGTTGTTCACCGTTGCAGGACTGTCGTTATCTTGTTAAGCCCGCCTTAAGACTCTCTAACAAAATAGAGCGCTGTGATTGGATGATGTCCACGGCGTCAGCCAATAGAAATCCCTACGGTTTGATACTAGACGTACAGGCTGAGCAAATTAATTTGCCGCCGCTAGGGTGCGTTTAGATTTCTAGGCTAACTTAGCCTATTTTCAAAAAGGAATAAATGGCTGTTGTTTAAGATTGACCATGGAGATGACTGAGGCATGAGACAGCCTGAATATCGATGGGAACAGTGGAATTAACACCTACTTAAACTTTGTCTGGGATGTCACTTCTACAGCCAGGTTGTTGAATAAAAAAATAATAAGACACTTATGTGTAAAGTTTTTTTTCACCCCTATTGTGTTTGTAGCCTAGCTTATGTTTATTAGTTGAGCTGTTGGGATAATGTTACAAACTTTAGCCTGGGTGAACCTATAACGAACCTGTTAGCAAATGTGTAGCAAACAGATTTTCCAGGATAATTAATTACCAATCACATTTCACATGTCAAATAAAGCCGGCTGATATCTGATAAACGGGTCCCTACCACACACAATAAGTGGACCCGTATTGCATATGATAAGCAGATCTGGAACACGTCAGTAACACAGACTATTATATGGAACTGGGCCAGTCTTAGCCCTTATTGGCACCAGATCAGTCAAACGGATCCAGACCAATTTTGGACCGATGTGCGTTTGGACGCCGGACGTTGTGGTAGTGTGGCCCAGTTCCGTCCCAGTGTATTTTTGCTATCTGGGCATGCACTAAACTCTCCTTGCTCAACAAAGCCAAACGGCAAAAACGCTTTTCCACTCTGTCTTCTTTAAGAACTGAAAACACAAATCAGTTCTGCCTTTAGCATGATGAGCAGGGGAGGGACTATCCTGAGACGCCATTAGTGTGTATGTGTACACACACACACACACAAACATACACACACACAAACATACACACACACACACACAAACATAGATACACACACAAACATACACAAACATACACACACACACACAAACATACATACACACACACAGACACACACACACCTTGAAATAGCATTAGTGTGTATGTCCTCTTTGGCAAAGCTGAAGGCAGGTGTGTGTGTGTGTGTGAGACAGGATCCTCTAATTCTTTAATAGGATACACATTAGACTGCTCAGCAGAAATAGAATCGGGGCCATGGAAACTGACAGGTTCATTCATACACACACGTACATTCTTCCTCACACACACAAACTCGTCCACACACAAACACACACACACATTCACACAAATGGACTCCATGCTGTTGAATCTCCCACACGACACCTGATCTCGAAGGTAAGCTGTGTGTAAGTGTGTGTGTGGAGACTGTGAAAAGTAACTCTATATATGAATGGTATGCTGATATCTATTCCCTAAGGTAATTATCGCTGCTGTCTGTTGTCGGTGCAGGTTGTGGTGTGCGTGTGTGTGAGAGGGTGTGTATGTGTGAGGGTGAGTGTGTACAGTATGTGTGCGTGTGAGGGTGTGTATATGTGTGAGGGTGTGTATATGTGTGAGGGTGTGCGTATGTGTGACGGTGGGTGTGAGGGTGTGTGTGTATGTGTGTGTGTGAAGGTGTGTATGTGTGAGGGTGTGTTGTGAAGGTGTGTATGTGTAAGTGTGAGCTGAGTCAGACTCTAGCCAACTTGGGCTTTGAACTAAGAGCTGATTTATAAATGGATTTCTTCATAACAGAGTGGACAGAATGTATGAATTATCAAACACACACACACACATCTTCCCTGTTTCTCCAGAGTTGCGGTAGATGAGGACGATGAGGATGACTGTGATGAAGACGATGAGGAGTGTGTTGCTGCTCTCTCTGCTCTCTGTGGCCAATGCTGACCAGCTCACGCCAGAACTGCAGCACCCCCACTTACTGACACGTCAGTACAGACACACACACCAGTACACACACACACACGTCAGTACACACACACCAGTACACACACACACACACACACGTCAGTACACACACACCAGTACACACACACACACCAGTACACACACACCAGTACACACACACACACACACACGTCAGTACACACACACCAGTACACACACACACACACGTCAGTACACACACACCAGTACACACACACACACACACACACGTCAGTACACACACACCAGTACACACACACACACCAGTACACACACACCAGTACACACACACACACACACCAGTACACACACACGTCAGTACACACACACCAGTACACACACACACACACACCAGTACACACACACCAGTACAGACACACACACACACACGTCAGTACACACACACCAGTACACACACACACACACCAGTACAGACAGTGTGTTTAATTCCTAATGCATGTGTATGCACTGTGTGTGTGTGTGTGTAGGCCTCTCAGCAGCAGGACGAGAGTGTGTTATTGGGGAGATTAAGAGAGCTCTGCTGGGGGTCAAACAGTTGGGAGAGACGCTGGAGACACAACAACACACACACCTGCAGCTCATGGAAACTCTCACACACTGCTACAACAAGAAGAGGGTGAGGCACACATGTGTGTGTGTGCGCATGTGTAATGTGTGTGTGTGTGTGTGTCCGTGTAGAATGTGTGTGTGCATGTGTAATGTGTGTGTGTGTGTGTCCGTGTAGAATGTGTGTGTGCATGTGAAAGATAGATAGATAGATAGATAGATACTTTATTGATCCC